>NW_027273648.1:0-11351 GCF_040938485.1 Diadema antillarum | reverse complement strand
GGATGGTTCCAGAATACAAACAAAGAAAAGGAGGTGTTGCCATAGGAACCTCAATATAAATGTATCTCATCACATCCATAAAGTATGATGTTTAAGGTTAAGCTTTTTTTTTATATTCAGTATGTTCAACTCATAGATGTCTTCTTTTGTCATCTCTTAACCATCATCATACCAACGTAGAATTATTACTCAAGCATATTGTGAAAGCATACAATCTGCTACAGTGACTGTACATATCAATACTTTTCCACTTCTTTCACAAGTCATGTGAAATGCAAATAAAGCCAGGTTGTTGGCTGTATGTCACGCTAAAGAGACATCTTGTATGCACAACACAAATATATGAATAATTCATGAAATGTGACGAGCTTGTGTCCATCCATTTCAGTTCATTCATTTCTCTATAGAATGTATGGAATCATCTCTAATTGGGATGAAATAACTGGTATCCTTACTACCTACTTTATGGAAGCATTGGCAAATTAGAAATGTGGAGCAAACACAGAGGAAAGGCAGAGAGAGTGAAAATGAGAGTATGTTACCTGCTGCTGTCTGACGCTGATCCTGAGGTCCGACTCGTTGAACTCGTAGGGCGTGTTCCAACCTAGGGGTCCAAACTGGCGCCTCTCTTGGACCAAGGCGTGGAAGAAGCAAAGACTGAAGAGCAGTTTCCTCCACAGCTACACAGAAATCAGACAAACCTCAACCAATTTGATTTTTAAAAATTACACATCTCCAATTTGACTTTTAAGAATCACACTCACTCTACTTTATCATGAATGTGGAAAGCACTTCATGAGTCCTTTATACTACTTGAGTACAAGCAATGTATGGAACTCAATCACACACAAAGCAAAAGCAAAATTCTTGACTAATGATGAGAGAAATTCCCATACTGATTTAAAGCATCAACCAATCTTCTACCTCAACTCAACTGTGCCATGAAAATCAGGATACAGCTAATGGATGAATTCGTAATTGATTTGCATAAACTCTCCTATTAAAGGCATTCCATATTTCTACTTATAGATGGATGCAATACATTATGTTAGTGGATTCAACCATCATTTCAATGGCAGCAATACACATCGGGAGCAGAAAATGGGGTGTAACAAGGCACATTGTTATTAGGTAACAAAGACATATGTTCTGTTCATATGATCAAGTCTTATGGTGATTATTCCTGGACAACAATCCTTATAAACCATCATTTCCAGGGATCAGTACCATCTGTGATAATCACACGCTACCATAATTACCATGAGGATGATGTTCCTGGCATCCTGGGAATATTTGTCTTGGTCAATAACTGCCCTGGCAGTGCCTGGGAGTAAATTCTGGGGTTGCAATAAACTTGAAAGTGACTCTTAAAAATTGCACTTATTAAGGACATACTTGTTCTGAGGAAGTTGTCTGGATGTGGTATAATCAGTTCCTGAGAACTCAATCCGCTCATACGATGAATGAGAACAGCTAAAAGGGAACTTACATCAGGCTTAGTGCAGCCATTGAAGAAGTCAGGATCCGAGATGGGATCATTGAGGTAGGAGCGAAGTAGGTTGGCACGGAGGCCCTTGGGGGGCTCGTTGGTCATCTTGATTCCGTTCTGGAGGATGGAGACGGGGAAAGTGGGCGTGGGGTAGCTGGTCAGCCAGAGGCGGAAGGATGGGCGTGTCCGCTCGGCATCGGTGATGAGCTCCTCGCAGATTTTCTCCAGGGTGGGCAACCAGGAGAGAGCCAGGTGGCAGTTCTGTAAGACTACCCACGTCCCATTCTCAACCGCCTATAGAGGGCAGCAAACAACAACCAAAAGACAGACTTAGAGCACTGATTGACAACATAAACATACATTTGGAAAGCCAAGACTGACATGAACTGATGGAAGAAAATAAATCTGTAGATATGCAAGGGCAAGAGAGGAAAATGGCACTTCAGCAGGACTGCTGATGCCCCATTCTGCAGTGACCAGTAAACAAGGTGCCTAGCTAGATATAAGCATACTTGTAGACTTTTGAAGATCGATAGATATAAATATAATGACAGTGACAAAGACAGATAAAACAGACAGACAGACATGAAAGACAGAAAGGAAACAACAAAAAAGTTGGTATATACTGGGAACCAGATGGCAATTATGTGTCATACACCAATGTCCCATTCTAAATAACAGCCTTGACCATCTGTAATAAATACATAGAGTGCTTATATGCATTCTACAACTGAAATACTACATACAGTGTATGGTACGTATAACCATGGGCATCAATGCTACATGTTCACACAAATCTGTACTCTGCAGTAGTCATTCCTGCACCACTTCATGTAACCATTTAATGAATGGAATGCATGCTGTACCTATTCTTTTTTATTCACAAAAAAAAAAAATGTTTTTGATGAATTTCTGCAGGAAATGTGTTCGTTTGTGTAGTTGAAATATAATTGAACAAATCTCACGTCATCAATCAGCTTGGATGCAATTGGTCCCTGTCCCTGTCCAAGAGACACAGTCTGTAGTCCAGGACCACCCATGCCTAGAATAGAAGAGTGTGTAGTGAAGTGTTAATGAAATATTCCTTCCCACGTACAATGCATATATTATAGTGTGTTTACATATGATATATGAAAAAAAAATGTTATTAAATCAAGTTAAATAATGACATACAAGTTTATATACCGTATTACTTTGTTGCATGTATTTGCATTAAGTCTTTCTTTGGATGTGATATGCATTTCTTTGGTCAAGCAGCATTATTGAATAAGATCGAGTTGAATCGTGAAGGAGGAGTTATGTATAATCATATACATGTATTTTGTTGCATGCCTATGTATAATTATATCTTTGCATGGATTGATGCTAAATACGTGCTTTATCCATGCATTTATGTGACCTGCAGTCTTAATGAATGGAATGCATGCTGCACCTATTCTTTTCTTTTTTTAATTTCAGTGTTATTTTCATCATGGATATGATTGCTAAAGCACTGAATAGAACTAAAATGAAATTCACAATAACAAATATAACGACATATTTAATATTCCTAATTCCCTTCTCCCCCTCCCCAACAAAAAAACAAAAAACAAAAAGAGAGGACACCATATCATATCTCATCAGCTACAATACCAGCACAAATAAAGATTTAACCAGAATTTTGGTGGTGAATTTGTCTTCATTGTTTCTTCTTCAAACACTCTTTTTCAATGAATTCCATCTTTTATATTAACATATGGCAGTATAGCAAATCTGATATTTATAGCATGTCTCAAAGTTTTTGTCAATTAATAAGAGGAAATCATGTCTAGAAATATTGCAGGTATTTGTGTAATAACTGGTTCTGGTTTGTTCCAAATCAGACTTTTAAAATGGTAGACTGCAAAGGAGGGTAAATCAACATTGAGATCTCTTTACTGCATTAAAAAAAAAAAAAAAAGACACGACAAGAACACATGAGAAAAAAAAAAGAGAATGATATGAATGTAGTCATAAAAAAATGCTAACTTTGAAACATAACCCAGGTTAGAAATTCAGTAAGCAGTTAAACCATAAGCTGAATTCAATAGATACAATTTTTTTTTATTGGAAATACCTGTGCATGACATAATGATTACAGGGCAATATTTTTGTTATGAATCACCACTCCAATGAATAACATCTGAAATTGATCAATATCATTTGTTAGCACAACAGTCATTAGCACACAACCATATAGGATTAGATAATCGTGTACAGGTGCATTGTGTGAAGCATGCTGTTAGTGTTAAATCTAACACATCATACCAACAGAATATCAACTGAAAAAAAACTTCATGCAATATCATAAATTAGTGAACCAATAGCTATTATCCACAAAATCAGTCATATAAAATATAGGTCCTATTTGTGTAAAGTATGTATGAATTATTTCAATTTTTCTCCCATTTTTTTTTCAATCTACTTTTATGGGAGGAAAATATTCATCACATCAAAAGATTAAAACTGAGAATGCAAGACTGATATCAAAGTCAAAACAATTTTCTTTAGCATTTTTTTTTTCAATTTAAACTTGCATGTATTCCAAAATCATACAAACATGACTGATTTTGTGGTTTGTTTTCATGAATGTGCAGAGTGTTATAACCAGATATTTTTTATGGTTATGCGTAGCTGGGGGGAAAAAAAAGGTCTTACTAAAATGAAATATAACATTAGGAATGAATCTTTGGTTAGCACATTCCCAACATGCCATGCACATGCAATCATAATATATGACCTGAAGAGGAGAATGCGAGGTGCTTGGAAAGAAATACATGTTTTCCAGAAAAACAAAAGTGAGATGTACGGGTCATTTCAAGATACAAAATACAGAACGATCAAATTAAATTGAAGACCTGCTTGAATGAATGCAGTAAACTCTCATTTTTCATAATTTTTCTGATAGATTGATTTATCTTTCCATATGATGCAGTAGAGCGTATGAACACTGTTTGACCATATAAATATGACTTTTAAATGAAGAACTTTAAAAAGTAGAGGATGCATCTGAGTCTGAAGCCCCCATTGCAGCTTTGGCAAGACAGCTAAAAGAAAAATAGTGCTTTCCTTTTGTTAATGCAAAACAATGCTTTCATCATGTTTGGATGCAAGTGAAAGTGAGCTAAAAAGAAAAAAATAAAATAACAATTTGACAGAAGACCCTATGTTCTGCCATGTTATTACTTCCAAAACTGTAGAGCTTCTTCATGGTTGGTTTGTTTTTGGGTTGTCTTTTTTTTTTTCCTTCTTCCTTTTTGGCATACAGGTGTTATTGCACTAAACTGGGCTTCAGAAGATACTAATCTATATACTACACTGCATAAATAATCTTTACTGATCCTTTGTTACTCTGAAATACTGGCATATTTCATAAACGAATACAGTTTCTCTATTTGGGGATTCATGGCTTTTTGGACAAATTAAAAATCTGTTAAATCCTGCTTTTTCACATGTATAAACAATGTGAGCTTAAATTTGATTTGGTACCAATAGTCAATTGGCATTCAGAGTGACACAAACAAAATAGCATTCAAGGAATTAAAAAAAAACAAGAGACCCGGGGTCACGCGCTCACCTGAGTATCGCAATTTCACCTTCCATGCATTCTTGCACATTTTTACCTGAGAACATTGAAAACTTAGGTCTGCATATGGACCCCCCCCCCCCCTCAACTCCAGGGAGTGTGGGGGGGGGGGGGGAGGCAGGCAGCCCTGGATCTGCAATGAACAAACTTGGAACTAAAGTCATCAATGTACAAACTCATGTTATTAACTTTGCTTTATCATTTCTTGTTCTAGAGTAGAAGATTTTAAACATTCCTTAATGTGTGTGTGTGTGCGGGGGGGGGGGGGGGGGGGGGGCCTCTAGGGGCCCCTAAGAGGGACATGGTGCCCATTTGAAGTAATTGAGATCCTATCCCCCTAGGGATGCTACCTGCTAAGTTTGCTGAAAATAAGACATGGGGATCTCAAAGTGAAGATGAAAATGTACAATTTAGGCCCCATTAGGACCCCTCCCACTCCCCTCTCCTGGGTCCCAAGGGGGGGGGGGTACCCCTGATTCCACCAATCCCATGAACAAACTTGAAACTACAGTCATCAATGTACTAACTCATAGTATTATCTAAGCCCTATCACTTCTGGTTCTAGAGAAGATTTTTAAAGATTCCTTAATTTTAGGGGGTTTGGGGCCCCCTGGGGGCCTCCCAGGTGGGCCATGGTGCCCATTTAAAGTAATTGAGATCCTATCCCCCTAGGGATGCTACCTACCAAGTTTGGTGAAAATAAGACATGGGGATCTCAAAGTGAAGATGAAAATGTACAATATAGGGCCCATTAGGACCCCTCCCACTCCCCTCTCCTGGGTCCCAAGGGGGGGGGGGGAGCGAATGGACATTCAACAGCTTTTACAAGTAATATCATTACCAGAAACTTTGTTGAAACAGATTTACGATATGAATAACTGTGATATTTCAGAGAGAGTAAGGCGTTTCTCAACTGTACTTGCACTGTAATCTGCCATAAATGAGTCCGTAATATATTTTGATGGTCAAATAACTCTCGAGAAAGAAGGTCCATGTGATAACACGTACCAGAGACGGTACCACCTAAAATACGTAGTTTATAGGTGGGTAATATGTGGGCAAAAGCTGCGTTCAGCTCTCCGACAATGCATGCGTCTCACTTATATGCTTAAAATGATGGCTCAGGAAAGTGCATTCATTGAGAAATTTGACCTAATTCAGTAGTAAATATTATCGAATGCATCGTACAATGAAGGCGTTTTCAGCCGCTTGTCCAGACAAGAAACCTCAAAACTCGCCATTAATTACCCGTTTAAATCTACCGTTAAAACCCACGATTTCCACATGATCGACCAAACAAAGATGAGTAAATTCCACTCATTCTCTGTATTTCTACGACCAGACACGCTGTCTAACTTTCGAATTCGGTAAGATAAACGAGGGCCCACACACTCCCCTTATTTAGATACTGACAGCAATATTGTTTATTTTGATGCAGCTGTGACTTGAAGTAAAAAAAAATATATACTTGTGTCTGCCTTTCAACTTTGTTGTGATCTGAACTTACTAGACCTTCGACGAGGTATACCAGTTCAATGAAGGAGGCACAATCCCGTAATCACATGACATGGAATAAAGGAAATGAGAAAGGTGATGTGGATCCTAGTTTTAGACTGATGTACTTCTGCATACAACGCCAGCAAGTGGAATGTCTTGACAAGACGCCGACCGATCATGATGGTAGTGGTTGTGATGGCGGTGACAACAACGGTGATGATGATAATGATAATGATAATGTAATGATGAATAACAATTATGATATCAATGATGATGAATGTGATTACAATAATATTATTAACACAGTGACTAATAACAATGATAACAACAACCATCGTCGTATTAACCATGTTAACCATCTATTATTGTCTTCTTCATGCATTAGAGGGTTCCTAGCATGTTTATTTCGAACTTTCGGGTTTTTTTACAGCTAGTTGTAATTTTGCCTTCACTGAACATATAAAAACCCAGTTTTTGATTCTTTTCGCTGTTATGATAACTTCCAACAATCAGGACAAAAGAAACGTCTTCTCTTGATGCAAGTAACATGAAACTTTTGTTGAATTCTGTCATTTTTACCCCCGCAGAAAGAAACTATGGAAACACAGGGGCATCCAACCGAAATGCATACTTCTTGACTAATTAACTAAAACGTTCCCGTCTTCAGTACGTAATTATCGAGAATGGCGGGTTTATAAGACGCCATAATTAAAAAATCAGGGTTTTAGATTCCAGAGGCACGTGCAAGCTGCTATTCCTTTGTTTACTTACTTAATTTTCGTTTGTGTCTTTCTTGTTTTCTTTACGCTCATCACTGATCAACCTCTGACTTTTCATTTCGTGTCACTAGACTTGCGTTCTGTCTCGTTTTGACCATGGAGGTGTGAGACTGACACCTCCCTGTTTTAATTTTTAATAAAATTATCGAGATCGCATCGCATGTGCATGTCGAAGTGCCAATGACAGACGGCTTGGACCGAAAGGGCGTCGATAGCGTCGCGTTCAGCACTTTTTCTGCAAACCCGGGGAGGGGGGACGACTTTTGACGAATGGCGGGGTTCCAGTCAACGCGACCCGGCGGTACAAGCTATGACTGACAATGAGACTCGAAGATGTAAACGGACTTTGAGGGTAATGAAGCGTGAGTTGGTCAGTGTTATGGGAATACGTATGTAATGTGTGAATGATTGTCAAAAAGTGCATTGACACCAGGTATATCACCTGATCTCCTTTTACAGGAAGTGAAATCAATCTGTAACGTCAAAAGAGGAGTAAAAGTTAATCCACATCCCTGCTGCTGATCATGATCCACATATTAGATTATGATTGTTTATCATCTTTATGTATTGAATTTGGATTTTTTCATGCCAACATTCTTGTTCGAAAGCAATGTAGACAATATTATTAATTATGATGTGACAAAAATAGACATGATAGCACTGTTCAGTTTGACCAAGGGCACTGATTCAAAAGTGAAGTATTAATTGCACCTTATATCGGAAGGGGTATTTTGGAGTATCAAAAACTGTGTGAATTTATTACCATTAGTCAAACTCGTCTTTCCATCCACGCATAGGCCTACATAATAATTCAAAATGTCAGATAAAACACTTGTCATGTAAAGTCCCTGACCGTAACTCCGGTTTCAGACTAACCCACTAAAAAACAAACAAACAAACAAACAAACAAACAAACAAACAAACAAACAATACACCAAAACATTTATCATATTATTACACTCTTTGCTGTTAGGATTTCGATCACAGCAGATCTTCTGATTCTATCAATAAAATCTTGGCATTGTTGCAGAAGGCCTACATATTATCTTAACGGAATTCAATCAACATTGGAGGGATCGCAAAGGCTCGCAGCATCTTTGTACAATGTCTGGATTAACAATGCAGTTAACATCGAATACTTGAGTAAATCAGGAAACTAAACGCATTATCCCTCATGCCGTCGGCTGCTTTTGAACACTATACTGTATCTTAATCTTTTTCATCCAACCAAATTTGCTCCTGTTCAAATATTGTGAGATTCTACCATCCCCCAAAAGTTGTTGTCATATATACAAAAATGCTAACTGGTATTCCTTTTTTTTTTCACTGCACACGATAACACGTTCAACATCAGTAAGCCAAATCGGTTTGTCTCACTGATAAGAGAACCATATCACCATGTAACTATTTTAATTGGCATTTCAAAGAAGCCGACATTGCAGCCCCGGAGTTTTTGACAGCATGGTTTGACCATAAGACCAATATGGAGATGATGATCGTTATAATATCTAGCATGGACAAGCCCGAAAGAAAGGAAATATGGATATTTTTCCCGATTGTAGATGATATCATGCAGTTTCTTGTTGCAATCTGGTTGTTTTGTAAAGATCTTGTAGAATACTTTACACATATAGGCATACAGAAACTACAACAATGCAGTTGCTTTGTTTTTTGTCACCAGCTGTGAAAAGGCAGGGAAAGCTTATAGATAATCCAGTAGTCATGTTAGTCATTTCCCTCCCCTTCAGTCTAACTTCAGAGATGACAAGGTAGTCATCTTGGTTTGCAGGGCAAAATACTTTCTTTTGACAAAAAAAAAATATATATTAATTTAGTCATTTACTGCAAAACAATTCTTAAATGGATGCTACTAAAACACTGATCAATTCAGTGCTTATTTACGTCGATGTAGGGCAATTTGTCAATCAGTTGCAATGAAAAACATCTCGACGGAAGAATCTCATGAATTTGAATTCTTAAATGTTATCTTCAAATCGGAGCAAAGTTTCGGGAAAATATCAATAGAATATAGCTTTCACTTTCACATGTCTTTACTGGTCATGCTCATCATGTGAATACTCATCAAATATTATATCGCGTCTCTTGTGCAGGTAGAAAAATATAGGAGAAATTGATATTGGATCGAAAGTACAAGGTAACCAATTGATTGATTCATCAATTAATTGTTTACAAGTAGGCGGTATTTATCGATATCCATGAAAAAAAGAATGTTTATCTTGAGCAATATATACCCTTCAAAACGTTGTTATAAATTTCTGTATTGTTTACTATATTACTCGGCGCTGCGTGAGCTTTCAGACGTTAACTTACGCTATAAGACTGAAGGTGTGTTAATTCCAACATGTTTCACCTTGAAATTTCCTCTGCAAAGAATGACTAAAAGCCTGGTTTCTCCATAGAATCTATGTTGAGATGCTGAGAAAAGACAACTATCAGTTTCTTCTCCTAAATATAGAATCGCCGGGTTTCCTCATCAAATTCCGGAAGCTACAAAATAAACGCACGTGCTTTCCCGAATTCACACTACATGAAAATGATATCTACCTGGCAACGGATTAGCGGTCTGTTGCTAGTGACGTAATGCATGCCCTGGGAGGAGATTTCAAGGGGTGTGTTTTGAAAGTCCATCGCCATAGCTTCGGTCTTTTATACCATGTGCATACTCCTTCCAATTGTATTATACTGGTGCACCTGAGATATATGAAATCAATGTGGTATGATGGATATGAGAATCCATATTCATAGACATAGGAGTTCATTAACAACTTTTTACAATCAGCTCTGTATTGTGTTGTAAACTGACGAGCTATTTGATTTAAATTGCTCCTCCGTCTAGTCAACCGATAAACTATCAACCACTCTCTAATTTATCATAACTATTATCCCGCACGTGAATGTTACGTCGTATGACTGATAGAATTACCCTTGTTTGTAAAATCGCATCAATTGCAGTTGAATTAAGATGTGAAACATTATGATGTTTATTAAAGGAATGATTTTAATCACATTCCTTATTCAGCAAAATATTTTGAAGAAAAGCTACACTAAAAACAAAGTTTGCTCGTCATATCTGGCTACGGACATAGTTATTGTTGAGAATTCACGCTGACCGGGAAAGATCAATATCGCGTGTCTGACTATGAAAACCTTAACCTTATCGTCGACTTCATACTTTCCAAGCAAGTCACGTAGACCGTCGCGAGCCGTGTATGCAGTCCGCAATTGTCAATGACCACGGTATCTTTATTTTAGACCGCGACATATCGAAGGAAATATAGCACACGTTAGGGGTGCTACGTGGGTGGAATTACGTCGCTTTGTCGATGATTGATAGCAAGGTCACCCAAGTACCACCAACCTGTTCACTTTTTAAAAAAAATATATAATCAAAGTCAAACATATACAATTACATTTTGTTCTCCTGATTTATATACACACGTTTAATAGTATGCATGTATGTCTGTCTGCATGCGAGTATGTGCTAATGTGAATTACAATAATACATAATATAATGCATATGTATATATATGCATATATATATATATATATATATATATATATATATACATATATATATATATAATGTGTGTGTGTGTGTGTGTGTGTGCATGTGTATACTTCAACGAAAAACACACAAACACACACTTCTACATACACACTTGTTATGCAAAGTATGTTATAGAGGTTAGCTCATCCACTGTAGCTCATCATGATCACTGTACAGTACTGTATTCGCGACGAAAATGTAACGCTAATGTTGACATGGGATTCCAAGAAAAACTATGTGAAACAGAGACGTGTCGAAATGTGCGATGCGTAAACCAATGCAGCGCAGTTGCTCTCTCTAGATTTAAAAAAAAAGAAAATCCCTTCTGGTTTTTTCCTGTGTATAAGGCGAGCCCAAACTGGAAAGTGGAAGTACACATCACAAAATATATGCAAACTTATCTACCATAACTTC
>NW_027273647.1:0-9248 GCF_040938485.1 Diadema antillarum | reverse complement strand
GTAATGGGCCCCCAAATTTTCTACACGTTATGTGGTGTATAATGTATGCTACAGATACCCCATCAGTATTGAAAGTTGTCTTTGTGATATGTTTTATGATATGAAAATTGCGATAAGGTATGGGTACAACGCCCAACATAATAAATTCTTAATAAGTATTGCACATGGCTTTGATCATACAAACGACACGTTTTGGTATTTTCATGCAATGACAATGGTACAAGACACGTACAGCTGTATGAAAATGATTTGGCAAGGTGCCCTTCGCAGCTGATGGATTCCTAAAAAAAAAAAAGAGTACAAACAAGGACGGTAATTCATAAAAGCAATACAAAAAAAAAAAAATCAAGAACAGACAACCAAACATGTAACCCGATGGACAATAACTAATAACTGGCATGTATACATGTGCTCGAATAATAAACGAATAGGTAATTTTTACACTTCCATGACGATTGACTGCTCCATTGACAATGATGTACTTTGATTAGTCAACCATGGGTAATGGTCAACAAGGTCAAACCAACAATCGGGCCTGGATGTCGATAAGATTTGAGGCCCTGTCAAAAATTATGAAGTTAGCATTGTTCCGTGTGAGAGTCCACTTATGATAAGTGACACTCGGCGATCTACAAAACTATCTTACATGTACTTTTACATCACTTTGTTGAGGGACCTTCGAAGATAGATGTTTTGCTTTAATGAAGGATACGTTGTGTTTTATTTTAAAAGAGGAGATAGTACGCTGATTTGTTTTGTTTAGGATAATTCCGGACCAATTAAAAGTAAACACTTTAAAGGGATGGTACAGTTTTGGTGGATATGAGAATTGGGCTTAACTTTTTTGCGAGATACCAAGAAAACACTTATGAAATAGTACAGAGCATGCCATTTTAAGAGGAATTCAAAGTTCATTTGATGAAAATCGGGTTTGGAATGACTGAAACATCCAAAAACAAAGTAAAACAAAGCGATCGTAATAAAAGGCGTATGTCCCACACTTTATTAGAATCGCTCTGTTTTGGATATCTCAGCCATTTCAAAACCAATTTTCACCAAATAAACGTTGAATTCCTCATGGAATTACATGCTCTTTCATATTTCATAAGAGGTTTCTCATTATCTCACCAAAATATGTTAGAAACGTGTAATTAGGTCTCAACCAAAACTATACGATCCCTTTAAAAAAACATAATAATCTTAAATAAGCACAACAGTGAAAATTTGATCAAAATCGGAACTTGAAAGTGTACGGCCACCCGTTATATGAAATTCTTAGCATTCGCTAATTTGGAAAGAAAAGTTTCTAACAGTTGATATGAATATATGCAAACGAGTCAGACGGGGATGCCATACACATCTCACAATATTTTGCATTGATTTCGTACAAGAAACTGACGAAAATTCGATTTTTTGTTATTCCTGGATAACTTCAAAATAATGATAGATGCAGCTTGATTTAGACTACCGTTGCGCTTAAACAAAAATAAATAAATGAAAAATATCAGCAGCTGGGCCCAGATGCAGAAAAATATGTAATCAAGCCGTAAGTAGGAATGTAAGTCAGTTTTTCTCCAGACAAGGAGTATTAAGTATATAGAATATTGTGTGATTTTCTGACGTAGGTTTGATCTCATTTTTATGCAAGAGTGACAATGGAAATTCCAGATTTTATATGCAAATTCCATAATGGCAAGTTGTTAGGCGACCAACTCATAAAAAAAGTTTACAAACTCATTCATTTACATCATTATTGTTGACTTTTGTTAAAGTTATATTAGCGAAACTTCACAATTTCATAACTTCCCCAATTTTTGTCCGATTTGTTATCATATTTTCACTGTTGGGTTTGTATTCAAATATTTGTTCTTTCATACGGACTAAACAAACCTACTCTACTCTTCTTTCGTCATTGTAGATATTATGCATGTGCACTATCAGCCAACCAACTGACAACTTATACTAAACCACTTTTTGTTTTTATTTATTGGCGTATCTTTTTGGATTTAATAATAAATTTGCCAAGCTGCCGAAGTCGGCAAGTATGATAATTTTGATTATGATAGTCTTAATTGGCAGACTTTTAATCTTAATGTGTGATCCGTGGACAACAACACTTGGCTAGATCTAGGCCTATATACTTCGTCATAAAAAAAAAAAAAAAATCTTAGATTATCTTACCTATAAGCTGATGTTTAGAAGATAGTAGACTAATGCTAATACTGATGCAACCATTCCAGAGAGCACAGGAAGCAAAGTCCGAATTGTTATTATTATTATTATTACTATTATTATTATTATTATTACTACTATTATTATTATTATCAGGATTATGATTATGATTGTTATTATGATGATGGTGATAATGATGATGATGATTATTATTATCATTATTATTATTATCATTATTATTATTATTATTATTATCATTATTATTATTATTATTATTATCATTATTATTATTATTATTATTATTATTATTATTATTATTATTATTATTATTATTATTATTATTATTATTATTATCATTATTATTATTATTATTATTATGTCTATGTTTATGTTTATGTT
The DNA here is from genome assembly GCF_040938485.1 of Diadema antillarum. Taxonomy (NCBI): domain Eukaryota; kingdom Metazoa; phylum Echinodermata; class Echinoidea; order Diadematoida; family Diadematidae; genus Diadema; species Diadema antillarum. The sequence goes on along the minus strand of NW_027273647.1, from coordinate 6,677 downwards.
TATGTTTATGTTTATGTTTGCAGTAAAACAACCTTGTGCATTCGATAGACAGAGAGACTACACAGAGAACTGTGCTGTGTGGACGTGATATTTGAGAGCCTAGTATGGTAGGTGAGAGCTGTAGTCCAAAGCCCACGGCCGGACGTACCGGTACCGTACCGGTAGCTGTACCGGTTCCCCTATTTATTTACCGGCTACATTACGTGAGCGTGGTTGTGGTGCGTTGGTTGCGCTGCCCTACACCCTGCCAGCTGCTTCAAAATGGAGAACGAACGGAGTGTGACGTGAAGTACGTGTCAGATTATTTGCCTCAAAAAGTAGCCTTTGGGCAAGTTCTAGTACATCTGATTAGCGCATGATGAGAGAATCTTCTCAAGAAACATCACATGAAGGAGCTATACTTCTAAGAAACTTCATTTCAGGAGGTAGGCTGTTCATTCGTAATCGTAGTATCGGCGTTAACTACGGACGCTACTTGTGTGCCCCAGCCCATAGTATGCGGCGCAGTCAGTGAACGCCAGTATCTGTTGACAGCGACTCTATGCATGCACGAAGTACACATTTGCATACGTGTATATTCTTAACTACCAAGTAATTACAATGCCTTGTCATGTACATGTACAGTCGGTGCTACTTATTTTCCGTCACTGTTCTCTTGTCTTGAGACTAAAAATATATCGATTATGCATTTGAATTACTACTAACTTCGTTACTAGTGACACACACAGTGTAGTAGCGACGTAGTAGCGTGTTATGTGATGTATGATTTGTGAAATTTTGTAAATATCCTGTACGGTAGTCGGTACATGTACACTGTTGTAACAGTTACCACCTCCCTGGTACAGCATATTAATCTTATCATAATCCCATAATTAACAAATGAATGAATCTTTGTGTTGATCTTGCCTTTCATTATTATAATTGTAGAGTAAGTCTATGTTTTTTACTGACAGCATTCAGTGGTTGTGTACTTTCACTCCCAAATTAGGTGCTCGTCAGACTCTTGTTCCGGCTGGAGGTGTGACAGGATGCCACACAAATTTCAGAATCATTTTTGATACAATCATTGCACAGACTTTCTAATGAACTAATCGGGTCAATTTAACTCTGTTTATCGTACAGGTGTGGCGGGATGCTGCGCCAAGAGCGTCATTGCTCCTCTGGACAGGATCAAGATCCTGCTCCAAGCCAGGCACAAACACTTTCAAAACCTTGGTAAGGAGAAACTACACGTACCGGTACATGTAGACAATGTTTATACCTTAACTGTTTTGATGCAGGCTCTCAGAGTGCAATACAATGTCAAGTTTATGGTATACAAGGTTTTTTTTTTTTTTTTTTTTCAAAATCTGACCCAAATTAAAGTTTCAAAATCTTAAAGTTTCATACTTTTTTCATGAAACACTATTAATTGCAAGCCCCATTTACAAGTGTCCCATTTACCTTTACTATTTTTTTTAAAGATCTGTATGAAATTGTTGTGGAAAAGACCTTATCGTGACATCAGATTGTAATAATGTTTTAATAGATAATTACCTAACATTATTATGACTTATTGAGCTGCAGTTTCCAAATTATTGACCAAAAGTAGTAATGAAGTATGATTTGTGTGTTTGTTTGTTTTTTGCGTTTTTGTCCACAAACCAATGGAAGTGTTGAGAGGTGATGAGTGACCTTAGTATTTCTTCTAATACAATGGGGTTGTATCCCAATCTGTGCTTGGGGTATGTGAAACTAAAGTCCATTCATAAATTTCTTATTTTATGTCTGATTTTATGAAACTTCTACCTACATTGTCTGGTTTTAATCTTTCTGTTAAAAGTCAGATTGACAATTATATGGTTTGCAATTTGAGGTCTGATGATCACTGTCATAGTCATATAATACAGCTGTATATGCAAAGTATATTTTGTTTCATCATTAAAGGTGAGATGCTAGTCCTAACTGAGAGATTTGTAAGATCATATTTTGTATCAACTTGTTTCTGCATACATGTAGTTCAAACATGCTAACTATTGTCATACTCTTTACTGGTCAGTGTGGATGATTATAGTTGAATTGTGCATTTATTACCCCTACTAGAATCTTATTGATTTGTTTCATACACGTATCGATGTATCATTGAATAAAAAACAGGGAGGGGGTTCTTGTTTGTTGTACACAGTATATTTATGAGTGTTTCTGTTTCACATTTACTGGGTTTTAAAATGTTTCTATTCCTCTAGCAAAAAAAAAAGAAAAAAGAAAAAATTGTCCCAATTGAAACAAGCAGAATATTATGGGCATGTCAACAAATACATGTACACTGTACACCATTGTTAGTAATACAGTGGCGGATCCAGGGAGAGTGCACCGGGCGTGCGCCCCCCTCCCCCTTTATTTCTTGTTAAAACAAAAGAAATAAAAAAAAAATGGGGGAAGGATGTGTGCGCCCCCTTGATGCGCCCCTGATGCGCCCCTGATGCACTCCCTTTAATTTTATAAAGGCACCCCCTCTTTACGGAATTCCTGGATCTGCCCCTGGTAATAGGTAGGAGAAGAATAGTTATATATCAATAACAATGTATGCTGAATGCTTTGAAAATGAAGAATTTGTTGGCAAATTGAACTATTATGATAATAAACTCAGCCTGAGTTTGATCATTGTGTAAAATCTGTGGGTGTCACTAGTTTTTTCCCTTGTCCATCATTTTAGGTGTCTGGTCGTCCTTGAATGAGGTGGTCATGCAAGAGGGCTACCTGGCCCTGTACAAGGGTAATGGAGCCATGATGGTCCGGATTTTCCCCTAAATGCTGTATGTTAGTACAGTCTCCAGCGAGATGTTGTCCCCCCAGCTCACAGAGAAGAGCAAACTTACAGGTAGGAGGATAAGGGAAGTTTAATGTATACATGAAGGCAAGGGCCGTGGTGCTCTTTGTTAAGAAAGGAGTTTATAGACTTCCTCCCTCAGTTTATGTTTGATGGCTCTGTACTAGTGAGTGAGTTGTAGAAATTTATCTGAAGAAAGAGTATCAAGCAGAAAAGTTAGTTATTCCCAATGTTCCCTTTATGGGAAAAACGTTAGATGAACTAGTTAGGAGAAATATTGGTTTATGGTTGTGGAATGAATATAATTGTTTGAATCGTAGTTTAGCTTCAGACTTTAGTATGAAGACTCATACTAAAGGGGTAATATTATTGGGAATTATTATATGAGAAGACTGTTTGATTCGGCAAACTCTACAATTAATATTTAGAATTATCTCACTCGTGTGAGGAAAAGGCCAGATGTGTTCATACACTTCAAACTGATAAGAATTGATATTATTCGGAAGAAAGATTTGAACAGATGTGAGACTTGTATTGTAATGAGAATTCAGCACAGGCGGGAATCACTAGTTACTTGTATAAAGAAGATATTAGAATATATTATGAACATATCATTGATGAAAAGAGAAGGATAATGAAATCAGACAATAGTTTGTTAGAATTACAGTCATTGACGTTCAGATATTATACTGATTATTGGTTACGAGTGTCAGTATGCAGCTCATGTATTAAGTGGAAACACTGTTTATGACAGATTTGGATACAGTTACATCGAGCTCGTGTGTATTTATGTGTTAAACTGAGAACTGATTATTATTGTTTTGTTACACATTGATTGCTCTGCAGTGTTTGTCAATACTTAATTGTCTGATTGTGACTTTTTATGAGAGCAATAAATGTGCCATTCCATGCATAGATGCTGCTACCACAACCAACGACTTGTTTCTCCTCATTCTTTCATCATTCTAGCCCCTATACCCTTTTAGGGGTGTTACAATTTGTAGCAGTGACGCAAATTAGATCAGAAAAGTACCTTATGAGTAGAATTGTCTATGGCGAACAGTCCAAATTTGACGAATTTGAGCATATTTTGCCGTCTTGCAATTCTTCCAGACGGGATATCTCGAGAACGGAAGATCGCACAAACTTGGGGCGCACGGTTTCAGAACGTAGAGGTTCTGCCCATTTTTGTGACATAAGAATCTTGTCCATTGGTTGAGCAGTCCTGACGCAAATTTGCAGTAAAGCTAGACTACCCATTCACAATTGCTGTCATAGGGAACGTGTACAATCCATACAGAACTATCACGTGACGAGACTACCAACGAAAATTTGAGCCGTTGACCTTCACTGTCTGCCGTTGTCAGCAGTGTGACAGTTCTATTGGTTCTCATTTTAAAGTGAGCCAAAACCTAAGAACATTCTCACTTATAATTTCCAAAGAGTATTATGCAGGCACGCAAACTCATTTTAGTTGTATTTCATTTAAATGTAATGGGTAAGAGGGTATGAGAGAGAATGGAAAGTGCTGAGCTATGAAGTAAAATGGTAAAGTAAAACGTTTGTCAGATAGTATTACAAAAGCCTGAATATTGCAAGAGCTCCGGAGTAAAAACAGTCAATGAAAAACCTTATGTATGATAGCATTGTGAGAGCGTTAGACTGCATTGTGACGCATCGTTATTTAATTTACATTCTTTATTGATATATTTTCATAAATATCTCAGGTAATGAGTCGGATTGGATTACAATTCTCACTTACAGCTTTGTAGAAGTCTGAGTCAACAGTATCACACAGTACTTCAAGACGTATTATAGTACAAACGATTTCTTGAGCCTGCACCGTTTCAGGCTCTGTTCTGGATACGGCGGTAGAAACTCATTCTTTTTTGTTGTTTATTTTATCATTATTTACTGATCTCTTTTCTGATTTACAGGTAGCGGATTTCTTTGCAGGCCAAATTCGGAAATGTAGTGTTGATTATTACTTATTCATTTTCTCATGTTGTGACAGTTCTATTGGTTCTCATTTTAAAGTGAGCCAAAACCTAAGAACATTTTCACTTATAATTTCCAAAGAGTATTATGCAGGCACGCAAACTCATTTTAGTTGTATTTCATTTAAATGTAATGGGTAAGAGGGTATGAGAGAGAATGGAAAGTGCTGAGCTATGAAGTAAAATGGTAAAGTAAAAAGTTTGTCAGATAGTATTACAAAAGAAACTCATTCTTTTTTGTTTGTTTATTTTATCATTATTTACTTATCTCTCTTCTAACTTAAAGGTAGTGGATCTCTTTGCAGCCCAAATTCGAAAATGCCTAGAGACAGCTAGTAACCAAATATGCTACTATAATTTAATAAATAAGAAATAACCATTCCAGTATGTATCTTAGTGTGCACAGTGAGACAGATCAAATCAAATAGGAAAACATCTGAGCACTAAGCCTGAGGTCTGAATTTGCACTCAACTTCTTCCAATGGCTAACGGATGTTTAATTTTTGAATTTCACTGACCTCCAAATTTCACAAAGAAAACAACCTTAGCATGATGGTTAATATGACATTTGACTGATATTGGAGATGTTTGCGAATCGGATCTACTACCTTTAATATTATTAAATCTAAAATGATTATTTGAAAGTTCGGAAATGCTGGAAATATCCTACCACAAGGAGGCAAAATATAAATGGTTCACATTTACAATTCATTTTGTTTTAAAAATTTTCTTATTTATTTTCGTTTTTGACAAACTCGCATACCAACGGCTGATATACTGTATAGTAAAGTGAATGTTTCATCTTCCAAACAGCATCCAATGGGATGGAAAACTCCAACTGAAAGGTGGACACCGTGACCATACTCGCTAAAGAAAACGCGTAATAGGGGTCGTTTTTTTCTCACGGATTAGATGGAAAGTGTGATGTACGAGCGTATATAATCAAAGGGTATCAAAAAGGCCGAAATTTGGGAAAATGGTGTATTGTTCAATCATGATGAAGTACTTCTTTAGGGTGCAGGAAACATTTAAGGAATACTTGTTTTTAAGGCCCGAAGAAATCATATGATCATTACTCATTTAGGGGCCATTTTGAAAGTCCATGTATGAGCATGGTGTCCACCTTTTAATTGTCGCTACCCCTCCCGGGACAGTATCAAAGGACCGTTTTGTTAATTAACGCAATCCCCCCTTCCTTTAAAAATCCTGGCTTCAGGCCTGCTAACGCGGGTATACAATAGAAAAAATAAAAGTTAAAACAACACCAGGAAAATCACTATTCTCAATTTTGCGGCGCGCTACGCGCGCAGAGTCTCGAACACAATTAAACTTGGCAACTTCCTGGCAAAATGAGTTTTTACTATTTCCTAGATGAAATACCGTAACGCGATTGCATGCAACAGACAAAAATACAAATTTCCTCGAGACTTTAAAACGTCATTAAAACAGTCAAAATTCACAATTTGCGGCGCGCTTCGCGCGCAAATTCTTATACAACTTTTGTAGTTCGGTCGTCCAAAGAATATATATATATATATAATTGTGTGTGTGTGTGTGTGTGTCTGTGTGTGTGTGTGTGTGTGTCATCATTGGTATTGGTACCGAAGGTCCGTTTTTTTAGTGACCGCACCCCCCCCCCCCCCTTGAAAAATCCTGGCTACGGGCCTGAAATATAACCTATGGGTAAATAAATAAACTTTGCAACTGAGGTACTAGTACTCCTGGAAGTTTATAGCAGGTTGGTGCGTTTTCATAACATGATTGTGTGATAGGGACTGTCGAGAATAATGCTCAGCGCTCTCTTATGCATGGTCTACACGACTTACTTGTGATGTTTAGTGAGACCAAACGACCACATGTGGCGCCACGCA
>NW_027273646.1:0-14049 GCF_040938485.1 Diadema antillarum | reverse complement strand
TGAACAAAAGCTATTGAAAGCTATATTTCCTCTTATCTTTAATATCAGACAGTCATAAACGAAGAAATGAAACATTTCTTTTTGCCTTTCATATTGCCGTTTTCTAAATTCTTCACTGTTCGTTCAATGCAATTTGTCGCAATATTTACCTGACTGTGGGGGACAGTAGGTCTTGGTCGCTTCAGTCTCTCCGTATTCATTTATACCAGTACACACGACATCGATGCATGTGTTGGATTGGGGTCAATCGTCACCGTAGGAGAAGCTGTATCGGAAATGACGCTATCGTCGACTGCAATGAGGTACGTGTTGATTGGTGGAAATGGTTGATCTTCTGGATCCACGTGACAAGTAATGATGAGGCTTGGTTCGTACTCATCATTCTCTTGAGTCTCAAACTCTACGCTGATGATTCCTTCTGATGGCTTATCTGTTGAATTTGATTATTTGTTATGTATTGATCAATGTCCAAACCTGTATACCGGACACCAACTGGAAATAAAGATAGAGGTAACTTCATGTGATTGACTTTGCTGGTCGGAAGGGGAGTCCATTATGGTTTCAGAAAAAAGATACTCAAAATTTGTAGGGCGTTGATTTTGATTTCCACATATTCAGGAAGCACGTGTTGAATAAAACAAAGAGCAGCCGTTTACCAAGATGAGTACCTTTACATGACCAAGATTAATTATCGCTGTAACTGACAACAGGGTATACAGTATAAGTGTGGATATGCATATGGTTTCGATAATAGGAACTCAAGGTTGAAAAAAAGGTTTCTAAGAAGTAAGGATGCTTTACTGAGCATGGTAGATTTGTGATTTCACACATGCGTAACAGCGATGAGAGCGTGAATGAAAACATGTACATGAATACATTCGACTACAACGGACTAAAATCTCCGCAACGAATGCTGCATCATTTACATAACTCACAACTTTGGCCACACTGTATGAAGACTTGTTACCTCTTGGACAGTGTGTGAGAGTGGCTGAGGTCGTTCCAATCCCGTTCGTCGAGGAGCACGTGAGTTCAATACAGGCATTGGGGCGTGGTGAGAGGGATGGCTGAGGCGCTGCTTGATGACGATAGAGTTGTATTTTCAGTCCCGATGGTGTAAGTGTGGAGGTACGGGGACGGCTGATCAGTGAAGTTCACGTGACAGGAGATGACCAGATTAACCAGGTTATCCTCGCCTTTAATCTCTACAGCATCGATGGATAAGATGTTCTCTCCTGGGGGTGTACCGGGACTTGGAGTGATACATGGATTGATGGTACCGGCGGGGGACTGGGTTACACCACCTGTTTACCATTATTGAATAGAAGCGTTATTGCATCGAACATTATCCGTTTCAGACTTTAACAGATAAACCCCAAAGCTTCTTTCAAGTGTAATCATAGATCATTAAAAAATTCAAAAAAAGTCAAACTTTAAAATGGAAAACATAATGTTGATATGGGAGTCTAAGAAGATAAACACAGCTACAGATGTGCACATTTCAAATACACTATGAATCAATAATACATAGGGTTCGTATTGAGTCTTTAGACCCTAACTTTATGCAAATGTCTGCTTCACATTATTTCTATTTCGCAATAATCGATAACATGGAAGACATATTCATGAAAGTATTTTAATATTCAGGAAATCATGTAAGACTGTTCAAAGATTTTGACACTATGCAATTTGGCTAGATTTCTCGTTGAAAAGAATACAAATTGCTCAAAATCATAAAAGTTTCACAATTCTAATGATACTCTTTTTTTTTACACAACAAGCTTACCAAACACTTTTCTTCCGTTTCTAATTTGTTCATAAATTTGATTGATGAAACCAACGTTGTCACTTGCGGTACGCATTGAAGTTAATGGAGTAAGTTGATCAAACAGACACATATACTTTTACACAAGCATGGTGCCCGTCACGCAAAAATACTGTCGAAGATATCATTGTGTATAACATTGGTACATTGCATAGTCACTTTATCGAGCATACATTATACATTTGTACCTGGATAGATTACCGGGAATTCATAACAGCATGATATCTCTTTAACGACAAGTGAAAATTTATCTCTTAGGAATTGTATAATTTAGTGCAGGAAGGCACCAAATTGCATTCTTTCCAATGCTGAATTCGTCAAAATGTTCATAGATTGCAACTACCATTCCTCTTTCGAAGAAATTTAAACAAGTCTACCTAGATATTATTGCAAAAATGTAGTTCTTAAACCCCGTGACATTAAAAATGTTTTAAGAAGTATTGTTAACAGATATGTGTCACATTTGATTCCTTTCCTCAAAACTACATCTCGTGTCGAATTTCATATCAATACAAATATATGAAGAAAAAAAAACACATATTAGAGTTTCATGACCATGGTATCTCATGAGCACGTTTCATCACCATGGTATTTGATGCCTTTATCAAGAAGACACGCTTCTAGGTCTTTGGATTTGTGCCCTAGATTGAATGTACATTTGCGGGGGTTCATCATTCATGTAAATTTCGTATATTTCACATATTATGTGAATATACTAATACATGCATAAATATACAAATGTGGTGTCTGATTGTGAAATAACGACAGTATCACTGGCATATATGCACTGAAATAAAATTTATAAATTCACCTGTAACCTCCAGAATTGCAGAGCGCACAACACCGTATACATGACACTGAAGTATATCGCCGTTGTTGGTTGTCGTTGGGGTGAATGTTAACTCACTTCTTGTGTTATAGTAAGTCCAGCGATCAACTCCGTAACCCAGACCTGCATTCAAATCTGCGTTCCTAAATATTGTGTCCGCAGCTTCCTGATCTCCTGTAATACAAATAAAAAAAGATATTCAGCCCCTCAGTACTTCAGTACAACGTTTACATCCAGCACAATGATTGCACATTGACCATAGTCACACGACATCTGCTATAAATAAGAAACGGTAGCCGGGGCGGATCCAGGAATTTCGTAAAGGGGAGGCGCCTGTACAGAATTAAGGCGCACGCCCCATCTTTTTCTCCTTATTTCTTTTGTTTTAACAAAAAAAAAATGTAAAGATCTGCCACTGAGTAGTGAAAGTGAATGGTCAGAAAGAGGGACGGTGGTATATATTTCTTGAATCTGTTCAAGTCTCTTACATAGTAAGATTTTTGAACCGATAGACCAACTAGTTCATCATCTTTATCATGAATGTGACATCATAGACAACTTCAATATTAATACTTATTGTATAGCTTTTTTTATACCTAATTGTGTCATACCCGCTCCTCAACTGTTTCAGAAAAGAGAAACTGTGTAATTCAGAATTATAATGTGGGGCCATAACAGAATCGGTGCATAGCATCTTACATGTTAATGTCAAAGTGTTAAAGGGAATGTCGACCCTGACAATCATTGGTTTGTGTGAATAGAAGTAGAAAATTAGAGAAACAGGACAGTGGAAGTTTGATCAAATTCAGGTCAAGCTAAATAAAAAGTACAGATTTATTTTTGTGAAGTTGTTATCGATCAAACAGTAATTGATGATTTTATGATATCACACGCAAGCTCAATCCTTTATGTTCTGTACTGTATAACAAGAAAATTTAATTTCCCATCTATAACACATTATTGCAACCATTGGAAAAAATATTTCAGTATAGTCCATTACCTTTTAAAAGAGATTATTAAACAAGGTTGTTGATATAATCATAGGGGAAAAGAGATTTTTTTGAATTTTGTTAACATGCAACCAAAGCAAATGGAATGTGAGTTAGAATGCTGCAACACGTAATCGTAAATATCTGTTTCCTGGTCACACCGGTCAAATTTACATTCTTATTTCTTTATTCAAAGAAAAACATAAAGTTTCACGCAGTCTACTCAGTCCTCCAATTCTTCTTGTTCTACTCAAACAAACTTGATTTTCTGCTTTTAATCATCGTTTGTTCAAGCTATGATTGATTCATTGGTGACAATTCAAGAGTGAGTACATGCTGTCCCTTCTGAATTGCAATAGGAAACACTCCCTGTTTGAGAAGCCACGTCGTTGGGAAAACTTCAAGGGATTTTGATAGACAGAATTCAACGATAATTCGCATTATGAAGACGTGATCAAAATAAGATATTAGGGTACGGTTAAAATCACAACTTGTTCATATTAGATGAATTACATGTTTCAACAAATTGTATTCAGACATGGCTTCGATCAATCATGATTTCTGTATTTTTAATCGAACCAGAGTATCAAGCGAGATATAGAATAATTTGAGACAATCCTTCCATTATGATTAAAGTGTGAGGGTTGAGTGTGAGTTGATGAGACTAGTACATACAAAAAAAAAAGTTTCACCATGCAAATACCAAGGAAGATAACAACACTACTGATAAAAACAAACAAAAAAACAAAAAAACAAACCAAAGAGTATGTGATACATGAAATAAACTCACGTTCTCCAGCACATGTTACGCCTGCGTCATTATTGTGCCCACAACTGTTGGAATGGGAGCATCCCACGGAAATCGACCGCACTCTAAAAGGGAGTTTTTATCTGCTGTGGGACAGTGAATGATTTCATCTAACCAAATGGGGCCCGATCCTTCTCCGAAGTGGGCATCGGCATGGACCGAGGTAGCCCCCGAGTATCCAAGCTGTCTACACACAGCGTGAGCTGCGTTCATATCAAAACCGTTATCACACACAGTGCCCCAGACCCCGTCACAGAATATCTCTACTCGCCCTTCATGTTCGCCAGATCCTCCGACAAGTCTCACTGAAAGATGCGGAAACAACATTGGGGGAAAAAAAACTTTTTGTTGTCTCTTTTTTTTCTTTTAAATCATGAAAACTTAGCAGAATTTCAGATTTTATGGCTCACTGTAATTGAGCCTATCTGGATATACGAAATAACCGAGTACTAAGATCAAATAGAAGCTTCATGCTCCCTGACAAAGACATGTCTGAAGCTCGAGAATGTCAGGTGTTGAAATGAACTTTAATTCAAAGGCATAATTTACCATTTGCATTTACCAGTGCTTTTGAATAGTTCTAAAATGTTAGCTAGGGCTAGAAACAACCCCTGTAAAAATTTTGAATCCGTAAAATCGAAGTTAATCATGTTAAATATACAAAACGTGAAAACAGTTAAAAGAAAAACAAGTTTCCAGACTAAGCCGTCTGGTATAAAGTTACTGTTTATTGAGAAAGTACAGATATCTCCTTATATTTCAGGCTTTATCGAAAAAAATATATATATGATAGGATGTTTTGTGGCACAACAGACCTGTACATATGCATGAAATGTCATATCTTGAAAATCTTATAAGTGTCTATTCTCAAAAGTAAACAGGACCTTAAAAAATCATCATTGCCTCAATGACTTAAGAAAAAAAACACACGAGTCAATATTTTACCTTTTAGCTTGTAATGCTTCGTGCTGGCTTTGTAGCTTGAATTAATGAAATAGATGGAGTATCAATAGACATGCAAGCACATGATCAGAACTTTCATGGACTGAGAGAAACGCACAAAGACCTGTGATGTACACATTCGCTTGTGTGTTAGTTCAGGTTAACAAGAACGAATCCATATTTTTCGCTGATACTCACCAGTTCTACCATCGCACGGCCGCGAGCAGTGACTTCCTCGGTATAAGTAGGTATATATTAAGTTTGCCGATGAGCGACTTTTGCCATCTGCAAAGTCAGTGTACTCCTGGGAGATGCTGCTACAAACTACTGCAACTCGACAGCACTGGGGATATATAGATCTATGTATGAATGTCTGGGATGCATAGGATACTGTAAAACATGATATATTCGCGGCATGAATATTTCGCGAATTGGAGCCGACAGCCTTTTTCATGGCATGAAATTTTCGCGAAGTAACAACTGCCGTTCAGTGATTATAGTGTAAACAAGGACTTTCGCGGGCATTTTAATTTCGCGAAATCTTGGCGCTCGCGAAATTCGCGAAATTAAAGTGCACGCGAAAATTCCTCGCTTTACAGTATATTACTCTTACATATGTATGCATGTATGTATGCATGTATGTATGTATGAATATATGTGTGTATGTACAGTGTATGTATGTATGTATCTACGTAGGTAGGTAAAATTTGACAGATAAGATACATTGCAAAACTGCTGTATCCGTATGGATATGCAGGTAGGATTGCCTTAAACAAGCATGCATCACATTCTCATGGTTTTCTCCTATTCTATCTCCTACCCATCAAGATCTGCCACTGGACTACAGATAGTGTAATTCGTTGCTGGGGTGATAAGACCTTGTATCTGCAATTTTGGTGAAAATGAGTTTTTTGGATTAATGGTCAAATAATGAGTTAAGTGATGTCCTGTCCAAATCCCAACTGTCTTACTCCAAAAATGAAGCCACCACGGCATGTCAAAGGAAAGGCTATCCCATTCGCCACAGTGCTTTGGCCGGCATGTTTTTTGGCTCTCCTGAACATTTGACATTTTGTAGATACGAGGTCTTATCGCCCCAGCGACGGTATATCATTCCTGTTTGTTTGCTGTTGCTGTTGTTGCTGTTGTTGTTGTCGTTGTTGTTGTTGTTGTTGTTGTTGTTGTTGTTGTTGTTGTTGTTGCTGTTGCTGTTGCTGTTGTGTTGTTTTGCTGCTGCTGCTGCTGTTGTTGTTGTTGTGTGTTTCAGCAGCAAAATTTGGCAGTGTGTTTCAGCAGCAAAATTTGGCAGTGTAGTCAAGCAAATATTACTCTGCACAGTCACATGATTCTTCCACAGTATGCTGAATGAATTGCTTCTGACCATGAACAAAGAGCATGTCTGCTGCACCCAGCCTTCATTTTGTGGTCTTCCTGCCCTGTATCTTCCCTTACCCTTTCCCCTTGAAGTGCAAGAAAAAATCATTCAAGAATATGTCTATTTTACACTAGTAATGCATCTACTACAACTACTACTAAGTACATCATTATCATTACTATCATCATCATTACATTACCAACAATGGTGATGATGATGATCATGATGGTGGTGATCGTAATGATGACAATCAATGATAACAACAACATTAACATCAAATCATTATCATAATCATTAAGTACTACAACAATCATCACAATAGATGAAAGTTATAAAAAGAAGAAAAACAAGAAGACAACAATGAAGAACAAAAGCGACAAAAATCCTGGATAGGGGAGTATGCATTCAGAAATATATATTCTTTTATGGAAATTTGATTTACTTTAAATCCACACATCTGTCAGCCTGTATTAACTTGATGATTTGATTGGTTGATTCTTTAATTCTTTAATCTGTTGCTTGTTTGCATTGCTTGTGTAAGGTAAATTGCATGATCAAACATTTCACATAAAACCACAGTGTACTCCCGTTATAATGAACATGGTTATAACGAAATTTTGCTTCCAATGAAATTAAAATTCAGATCCAACAATTATCATCTATATATCTTTATACACTATACACTTGTACTGTTTGGCTATAATGTTCTTTGATATAACGAAAGAAGACTGCGGGTCTCAAGGACTTGGTTTAGCAGAAGTGCACTATACCAAATTAAATACTTTGAGGGGTTTTATTTCATTTTTATTCTTCTTCCAAGCTGCTAGCCACGTTCACAGAACCAAAGAATTGTCTCCTCATTTCTAGCCAGCTCTGGCCCACAAAACAAAAACTGGTCCTGAACCCACCTTCTCACAAACAAGCTTTCTGGTCCTGTTGTAGGGGACGGCATTGACTATCACTTGGCTGGAATCCTGGGCCACACCCCTCAGCATGATGCTGACGTTGAACGGCTTTTGGAAGTTTTCGGCTGCACAAGGAGGCAACATCGCAAAGTGGTGTACATTACAGTTTGATAATGGATGCATCGAGACACTAATAGGCTTACATACATATTAAGAAAAGATCAATGAAACCTGATTATCCCACTAAAATAATTAACATGAAGAACTGAATGAATATTTCCAGGGTCATATACCTGTAATAGAGGACAGCATTTTAACATAAATGCACATGAGACCACATACCCAGGAAGTCATCATCAGACTAAAAAAAAAAAAGATCCGACAACTTAATCAATTACAACTCATCCAACATTTTCCCGTACACTCTTTTGTTGAGATGAAACAGTTTGACACGTCTACATGACATGAAGTCAGGTATCTATGTATCTAAGAATGGATATCACTACAAACAATTCTTTCTACCATTATCTGCCCAGACTAGACTGATGTTTGTTTGTCTGTAATCAATGGGGAACAAGCAAAAGCTCAATGTGAATTTGTGTAAAACAGCAACAACAAATAGAACTCGGGAACCTATTGTCTGAGAGCGAAATCCATGGGCATCTGACAAAACAGATATTCTAATCATGTGACTGGGCTGTCACATGACTAGAAATCCTCTTTTTTGAACACACACAGAAGAGAAAAAAAAATGTTAAAGGGAAGGTAAACCCAAATAGCAATGTGGATTGAGTGAAAGCAGCAACATTAGCAGAACACATCAGTGAAAGTTTGAGGAAAATCGGACAATCGATGCAAAAGTTATGAATTTTTAAAGTTTTGGTGTTGGAACCGCTGGATGAGGAGACTACTAGAGGATATGACGTATGAGTGGACAACAATACAAAGAAAATATAAAGGAAATTCAACAAAAATTCACTTTTCTAGAATTATGAAAGAGCAATGGACTAACCGCTTTCAGAAAGCAGGGGGAATAATTGCTACCCTTAACATATGTCAATATCAAGTTGATGGAATTTGTAATTTTCATGAAAAATTGATTTTTGTAGAATTTTCTTTATAGTTTCTTGGTATTGATGTCCACTCATACGTCATAACCTCTAGTAGTCTCCTCATCCAGCGGTTCCAACACCAAAACTTTAAAAATTCATAACTTTTGCATCGATTGTCCGATTTTCTTCAAACTTTCACTGATGTGTTCTGCTAATGTTGTTGCTTTCACTCAATCCACATTGCTCTTGGGGTTTATCTTCCCTTTAATTGATTTTCTATTAACTTGTATGAATAAAGTGCATCCTTTGTCTTGTGAGGATGGGAAAATAAGACATTCTTGGGTTTTATTTTGTATATTTGTTTTTGAGCGGAGGTGTAAAGATGGGTATTGGTAAAACATGTGCTATACATGGCATTCCCTATCTACAATCAATGGGCCGTAAGAGTTGAAACCATTCATATTCATTATTGCTTAAGCACAATCACCCCCCCACACACACACACACACACTCAACCTGACCCCCTCCCTCTTCCAACAAAAAAAAAAAACCACACCAAAAAAACAAAACAATTTTTATCATTCCATTCAATTAAAAATCCTATTACAGTGTTGAGACTACGCTGGTTCCTCATTTTATCATCTTCATACATGACCTAAAGAAGGAATAAATTTCGATAACATTGCTACTAACTAAAAAAAAACAACAAACAAACAAACATACAAATGGACACTACAGAAATACATCTTCCGAGAACAGCAAAAATAAGGGAAAATAATGCACAAGTCATACCGGTATTACATAAAATTTTTAACAAATCCTTATTTTTTTTTTTTTATTTCAAAAGAGTTTTCCGTATTTGGAATGAACAAAAAAAAAAGTTATATAGCACCCCCCCTCGAAAAAAACAACTAATTTTCGGCTCTTTGAAGATACCTTCCAAGGATCAGACTAAAAAATAGCCTGCTTAGCTCAAACACACACACACATGTATACAAATGAGACACAAACCTGACTTGTCTCCTGCCTCTATGACTGTGGTTAGCCATAAGGACTTGTTGAATTTCGTTAGCATGGGTGACGTCAACTCAAATGGGCCATTCTGCAACAAGGGGACAAAAATGACAAAATGACCGATTCATATTCTGCACACGAAGCAAAATGAATTCCCTATGTATGAAATAAGAAGTAAAAAAATGAACAATCTTGCATCCTGTGACCAATCAATAGCTCACACATATATTGTAATATGTAACAACAAACAAATTCATTCAAATTCATTAAATTCTTCAGTTGAGATGTTTTTATTGCAACTGATTGACAAATTGCCCGACATTGACATACTGTAAATAAGCACTGAATTGATCAGTGTTTTAGTAGTAGCCATGATAAAAAATCATGGGCGTACATATGTACTCGAGCAGGATTCGATCCTACCACCTCCTGATCACCGGACAGGCGTCATCTCCACTAGACCACTGAGCTTCCGCCCGACAGCAAGTGTTGGTTCTAATCCTTATAGCAATAGCATGCAGTGAAAATTTTATCATGGCTACTACTAAAACAATGATCAATTCGGTGCTTATTTACGTCGATGTAGGGAATTTGTCAATCAGCTGCATAAAAATCTCTCGACCGATGAATTTCATGAATATGAAAGACAAATCTATATCAACTGCAAGTGTAGTTCCAGAACACTCAATCATTTTCTGTCATGCAGTATAATTAGACTTTACAGCTGCTGAAATAAGACAGACCAAAGCTATCCCTTTAAGCCATCAAAATACTCTCTGTACAATTGTAGATGTAGCCTACATGCACTTGCAGTGGGACGACCATCACTCACACTTGACCTTTTACTGTTTCTGGACTGGGCTACCCAATTCCAGCTTGCTAGTCTCTGTTAAAGACACTTGTATGTGGAATTAAAAACTGGAATTGATATCACAATGCATTTTAATACATATGTACATTTACTGTATACGCCGAATATCCCGCGAGGTTTTTATTTTCGCGAATATCGTGAGTCAGGCGCTATTCGCGAAATTAAAGACTCGCTAAAATAATGACTCCATAGATGATCCCAATATGAATGAACGTATACATTTCTCCGTCCAGTACAACACTCCACGATTGTGAATTTAACCACTCGTGAAATCCTCCTGAAGTACTAATTCGCAAAAATTTAGACGCGCTATGGCATATACAGTACCTGGTACAGCATATACTGTATGCACTGCAGATTCTACATGTTACAGCCTTTTACACCCATAATCATTGGCAGTGAATGGCACACTGCATCAAGCAGTATTTCATTTCCAAAAGCTGGTGTTGGTAATTATACAGTTGAATCTGCACGCTGTATACAACATACAGTGACTGTAGCACCATTCAAGACAACCTTTAAAGACGTACGCTGTATACAGCCTACAATGTTCTATACAAGTTGGAAGTTGTTATCTTATCACAATGCATTCATATACAAGGTTGTAAAACATATATGTAGATTTATGCGATACAAATATCTCTAATACATGAATTGAATATTTCTAATACATAAATGATATGAAATGTAAAGAGTTTCTACGTCGTATTGTGTCCACAATGTATTACAGAAATATTTTAGTCCAAAGAATTTTTCTCTTTCCATTTATCCTTAAACAAGTTACATTTGTTGCTTAATGAGTTTGTCTTTCATAGATACATACACGTAAACTCTGGCAGATAAAATATCAGCTGGCACAGAAGTGATATATCCTCAAATTCTAAATAGGATTGAGATGGATTATGTGGCTGCTATACATGTATGTACCATCAACACAGAAATACTGCCTGCGGGTGACAAATTA
Source organism: Diadema antillarum (assembly GCF_040938485.1). NCBI lineage: Eukaryota > Metazoa > Echinodermata > Echinoidea > Diadematoida > Diadematidae > Diadema > Diadema antillarum. Next base: position 2,475 of record NW_027273646.1, on the reverse strand, counting down.
AGGTACATTGTACATGTAAGTATTCTTCTCTGGGGAGATTGTAACTTGACAGAGATAAAACAGGTGGTTCCTATAGATGGGTGGTCAGACTAAACGGGTCTGACTACTCTACAAGATTGGCTTTTATATTTCTTTCTTTTTTTTTTTGGAAGAAATGTATTGATTTTCATGTATCAATAGAGAACATCATCTTCTTACACAAAAGGACTCAGATTTAACACAAAGCAAGCTTCATTTAAAGGCACTGTTTACCATTGGGAACAGTGACTTAAAAATGTTTGATTTATCACATAAGAATATAGCACTAGATAACATTATAACATTAACAATACGACATAAGAATGTACAACTGTACACGTCAGTAGTGTAACAAAACATCCTACCATATATAAAACTTTGCAATAAAGCCTAACATACACGTCATCGTAATAGGAGATATCCCTATTTTTCTCAATAGACATAACTGTAGATGGTTTATTCTAAAACAATTTTATATAACTATTGTTCACATTTTGTGTAAATATTTTACAATACTTAAACATTAAATACTGATTAAAATTTTTACATTGGTATTTTTAGTGCGAACTCACATTTTAGAATCATTTTACAGCACTAAAGCTGGGTTTTTGTTTCATCTGCAAATGATAATAATGCCTTTAAAGACAGACTTTGTAGTATTCATATATTTGTTTCTATATTTCTATAGATGCAATACACTGTATGCAGATACTCCAACTCTCCCGTTTTCGACGGGAGATCTCCCGCCGAAAGCCCATTTTTTGCAAAATCTCCCGTTCTCCCGTTTGAGATTTGATTTCTCCGCCCTGGCTCTGTGTCTCCCAGTGGAAATGATTTCTTACTTTTGCTATCGTATGTCGAAAAAATAAGCTAGATAGCACCAGAGAACATCTAGAACCCTAGGAACTTCGCGCTTCGCACACATCAACTTGGAGTCTCCCGTTTGCTAGGGGTTTCAGGCGGGAGAATCTCCAGATCAGAAGGTGCTTGGGGTTGGAGTCTCTGTGGATGTGCTGGTATTTATGGTACAGATCAGAGTTACATTGGTGTACAATACAGTATGTACAATGTGTAGTACAGTGAAGGCTGTTCAAGTAAAGGTATGCATTGTTTGAGTACAGTGTACATGTACATCTGTAGGCCTACAGTGTAGCTTTGATACATTATGTATATTATGTGGTGTACAATACGGATATAATATGCTACTACTAGTAGGTGGCACAGTATGTACATTGTAAGTATGGTATACTAATAGTGATAGTAAGGCATTCAGCAATTACTTGAATGGTTCATTATACATGTACTATGTATATGGAGTGTGCTTCATAGAGGGTATTATGTACCAGTAGTATTTAAAAGCAAGTACAGTACACTTTGAATAGGAGAGCAACCTCATACACAAGCAGACTGGGGATTAAATCCTCCTATTGATACTCACTACCACGTGATTTGGTTTACACTGCTGGTACAGTGTAGTAGCCCGCAGCAGGTGGACACTGAAGCGCGGACCTGTGGCAGGTGGCAGAGTGTCGCGCATTCTCACCACATCCTCCCTACCACAATCATCACCCTCGTGCGCATGAAATTCTCTGTTTCATTCTCACATTTGTGCCCTCTGCTGTACAGTATTTACAACAAGCATCATTATCTACAAAACACTTTTTTTTTCTTTTTGTCATTCCTTCCTCTTGCCATATTCAAAAATGTGGCTATCTGAATAAACATTCAGAGCAACATACACATACAAAATGTAGAACTTGTTTTTTCCCCCACACATGTATAATTTTCTAGTGAGCCATCAAGTGTGTTTGATATCTAGGCATTGACAAATAATGTATAGTTCCAATGTGCAGATTTACAGAACATATATGCGCTAGTATTTATTTACCAATTTTAAAAAAAGTTTCAAAAGTTATTTCAACATGGGGTGTGCATGACATACATTGTGCTCTGACACTACATACAGTTGTAGATCCACGGAATATGACATCACTACTGTCATCAATTTATGAACAGAAATCACACGATACAATGAATATTTTAACATACTTGTACAGTATGTCTGCTTTGATCAAACACTAAAACATCTTTGTGTAGCCCACATGACTCCTGAAATGGCTCAATGACTCTTTATAACAGCCATTCACACTTGAATAGAGTGACATTGATGACACTACAATGCATATTTCTACTCAATGACAATTCAACTGAGCACTGCAAAAGTGCATTTTTTAATATCACTTTTTTTTGTTGTTGCATAGAATACTTCACATTTGGCTGAGTTATCTTCTGCACATAGTTAGACATAATTTTTGTAGAACACAACTATTTCACCCCACATTTTTAGTTCAAAAAGAAATTACATACTCAAATAATTCCAACATATTTGTTTAAACACTCATCTTTAACTTTTGGGCAAGATGTTGTACATAGTCTGGCACACATTAGAACACAATA
>NW_027273645.1:0-12605 GCF_040938485.1 Diadema antillarum | reverse complement strand
TGTGGTTGTTCTGTTGTCCTTTGTTGCACGCCACCAACATCTCTACGAAGTGGAGCTGGTCCCCACTCTGGCTGACTGCGCGCTGGTATCTGCTCGATATTTGATGCGTGGGGGCAGTGCCTCCAACCATGGCCAACTTGATTGCAGTGGTAGCACCTCCTTCTGTCTGCATTGATGCTTGCTGGCATACTTCTAAATGGTTGCTTCACTAAACGTGGGCAATCTCGTTTCCAATGGCCAGCTTGGCCGCAGTTGAAACAATTGTTGCTCTGGTCCCCAGGCAGTGATGATGCTGGTACCCTTGCAAATTGTGATGTCGCGTTGGTTCTCGATCGTGTTGGTGGAGAAGATTCCACTCTGGAAATCAGCTCTTCCACTGCTTTCGTCATTCGCCTCATAGCGCCGTCTTTCTCCTTGGTTGCAGGGCTCTTCTGCTCGACATCATCAGTTGCCAGTGCTCTGCTATACCGCTGCGACCGGCCATCGCTTCTCTCCGTCTCCATCCTCAGGAAAGCCTCTGTACTCAGTGCTGCTGCGATCGCCTCATCAAGTGTGCGGGGCTGGGCGCAGAAAAGACCTTCTCGTATCTCTGGTCTTACGACCGCGTCCATGAAGTGGCCTCTTGCTAAGCGATCTTGCCCCGCCTCGTCAAATTCTTGGTAGGCTAATGCAGTCAGCTCCCGAATACCCTGTCCCAACTCCTGCAGAGTCTCCTTTGATTTTCCTCCTCCTGGTCCGCAGCTCAGCCAAGAAGACCTCGGATTTGCCTGCTGGGCCAAACCGTTGCTTAAGCCTATTTACCAGCTCGCTGTACGTTAACCTCCTTCCTGTCTGTTGAACAAGGACCTTTACAGCTGGGCCTCGCATGCTGGCAGCCAAATACTGCAGTGCTTCATCTTCGGACCATCCGTTCACCCCTGCGCAGGCCTCAAAATGACTCAAATAGTCAAGAATCGGCCCCCTGCCGTCGAATCTATCGGGAGTCATTCGCAGCTTATCTCCACCTCTATATCTGCGCTGATAACTGCCTACGTCCCACAGTTCTGGTCTTCGCCATGGTGTACCCGTTGCTGATGGTGCTGCTGATGAAATACCTCCACCACCTACCAGAACTTCATTTACTGGTGCTGGCTGGTTGCCCGTTGCTGATGTCTCCCAACTGGTCTGCTGGATCCTGCTGGGGCCGCCTGCCATCCTACCTTCACATGTAGGACCACTCTGCCATTGCTGACTTCCAGTCATCATGCCGACACCAAGCCGTTGCGCTGTAACTGGTTGTTTGCGATACCTGCTGTATCCATTGTTGACTGGTCCGCTTTCAGGTGTTGCAAAACTACTGGGGAACGAATGAGGAATCTCAACGCTTCCACCAGGTCGCCTTGCAAAACTAGCAGGAGGAGCTTTACTTCCGGATGACTCTGCTGCAGCATTCGGTGCTGTGGTGAAGCCATCCTGGTCTAGTGGTGTGCTGCTGCTAATTCCTGCCCTTCCTGAACTCATCATCCCTGAGCTGGGGTGGCTGGTGGTAGCGGGTCCCTGCGACGGAGCTGGAGTTCTTCCGAGTGCTGCACGAAGATCTGTCATCATCGCTTCGACGTCTGCCAGCTCCTGTTCTAGCTGCCACCAAATTTCCGCTCTTTCCGTTCTTGCTGAGTGATGCATGTTGCGCTGCCCTGTCTACTGCCAATCCCACTCCTGACACCACGTGTAGCCTTCTCTCCTCCGCTAGTGTATATGTTTGTATACGCTGTGTGCCACCCGGCCCCGGCAACTAGCTGGAGAAGGGTCAGGATGGTCCGAGCTAGGCTGGGGTCCGTTTGGTGGAAATATACAACCAGGCGTGGAGAACGGCGTTTAAACCTACCAAATTGCTGGGTTACTACCAATCTATTCCAATTACTCGCTTACTACCAAAATACTACCAGTTACAATTCATCCAACGAAGATACCAGTACCAGTGCAGCTCATCCAACGCAGATACCAATATCAGATACCACTAGTTCACTCGCATACTATTCAAGCAGCACCGTAATTGCATTGCACTACTCACCAATACTTATGTTATACTGCAGCAGACTTCAAAGGAAACGGTCCAGGCAGTAGTGTCCACTTCAATCAACGCTTTATTAACACTCAACAACACTAATCATCCACACTTTGGCCTGTATCCAGGCCCACCCAGCTGTTTCGATACATATTCGACCTCTTATTATTCTCTGACCGCTATATTTCCGAAACAGTTACGCATTTTACTTACTGACCTTTTCCTCAAATACTAACGCTTATTAACCCTCCGCATCATACGGAAATGATTAGATAACGAAGCAATAACTGTATGAAAGATTATTACTGAACATAATCGCATCTCCAACAATTATTACCCCTCTAAAATTTTTAACAAAGCAATCCATAATCGTTAGTTTCCCTGAAACTGATTGATTCATGATCGATTGCTAAAACAATCGATCGATTATATATTCGACCACGAAACTTTCTATATTTGACAAATTTTCACCCGTTTTCTTATTAATACACTAATCTACCAATTCTCCATTGGTTACAATATATATATATATATATATATATATGTCCTCGTATCTGTTACATCTCCATCCCAGGAAGAAGAAGAAAGCCTTGGAGAAACACCCCGTCAAGCGAGACACGATCAGGACGCTGCCCAAGCAGGACCTACAGAGAGCCAAAAGGAAAAGGTGAGTTTATGGGTCCACACAGAAACCCCTGTGGCTCATGATCCAGGTTTTGTCCCTCATAATGGGGGTGACTGGATTTATCTTACTCTGACGGCAAGTGCTCATACACCCTTCTCGCCATCTCGCCCGAATTGGGATGTACTCCTTTTTTCAATCCAACCTTCCCAAGCTACTCTTCCACCTTCTAATTCAACGCCTTCTTCTGTAGCCCCCTTGTAGTCCTTTTGCACATAGCGTAAAATCTCATGTATAAGTAGAAATTCATTTCTTGGTCAGGGAAAAAACATTAGCAGGGGTGCACCTTATAAACAAGCTTGAAAACATTATCACCTGTCCTTGGATGAGCAAATAAAAAGTGCTACCTAATGTAGTCTCAATGCTGGATACCTGTGAAGTTTGTGTCTACACTTAGTATAGGCTTTATTAGGGCGAGGAGCCTTGCTCATTTAAATCCTTTTTCATGAAGCAGGCTACAAACAAGTGTGAAATTAAATGAAAGAAAGATATTATTCAGAGGGATGAAGGTTCAGTTGTGAGTTTCTTCAATTTGTCTCCCTCTACAAATGAAATTGTTAAGATCACAACTGCTGATCTGTAAATTAACAAACATGCTGAAAAAAAAGTAGATGACAGGTTCGAGTCCCACTGGTTCCTTTTTTCCGACATGTTTGTTAATTTAAAGATCAGCAGTTGCGATCTCAACAAATTTAGTTTGTTGAGGGAGACAAATTGAAGAAACTCACACCTGAAGTGTGAAATTGTTGGGCTGCCAAAGGCAGGCACAGGATTGTGCAGACTTGGAAATCTGCAATCTGCTCATGTAATTAAGCAGTTGAAAGGAAAATGGGAGTAACTAGTGAAATCTATAAGTTGCTGACTTCTGGCAGTAAAAATACAAAGAATGTTGCATAATACATTTTCTGGGTCAACTTTAGAATGCATCAGTTTCATTTTAGTGCCAAGGCAGCCTTAGGAATGCAAGAAATCTCTTCTTGATACATTATAGGAATAACTGATTATTAAGGAGAGAAACACAATAAAGAAAGGCATAACTTGACAGAGGGCTAAAAACATAAAGCGAAATGGGAGCATTATGACACAACAAAACACAAACTGTATTGCTAGTGATGCTTGACCAGTTGATCAGTCAACCAAGACAGTGAAAATTTAGCCTTGGTTCAGGTTTCATTTACGTGCCGCTCTTTACCCCTCCACAGACGGCCTAAGTCTACCTCCAGAGATGACATGAAACCGTGGCACTCGCTTTTGGCTCCATGACATTTGCTCCTACAACAATTGCTCCCATGATATATCTATATGCTTAAAGCCAAACATAAATTCTACCTATAAATATAACCCTAACCCTAATCCTAATATTCACATCACACTCTACCTAAAAGCCTATCAAACCCCTAACCCTAAGTCCTTAGAGAAAATAAGACCAGAGCAATTGTCGCAATAGCAAATGTTGTGTCACCTTCACTTTCATTGTTAACCATTGAGGACGAGTCCTGAGTATACTCAGGCAGGTGTCTATGGGAAATGCGTGTTGTAGCAAAGTCAGTGCGTCCTCAATGGCACATGTCAGAGCAGCCTTGAAAGAATGGCTTTTTCGATCTCTTATTCAGTCATCTTTCTATTTCTACTGAAGGGAAATGATGAAGAAGAAGACGAAGAGGAAGAAAGCCAAGCCCTCTGGAGGAGGTCCACCCACGTCAGAGATGGAAAAGGGTGTGGTTGGAGAACATTCACAAGAAAAGACAAGGTCAGTACCAAGTGGTACAACCCAAGCAACAACAAAATCCAAGGGCACAAATGCTAAAGCAAAGAAAAGCACCAGCGGATCAAGGAAGGAGAGGAGGAAAAAAAAGAAGACATCAAAGATGCCAGCTACGTGAGAAAAGTGGACTTTGTGTTTATATGTATGACATGAACACAGTCTATGTCATCGGGACCTGTGCTCTTCTTGGACTGCAAGGTGGACTCTGCCTCACAGATGTGAAAACAACAATCGAATCATATTTTATGAACTGTGAAAGGTGCATGTCATTCTGTTGTACCGGAAGACAGATAAATTGCAGACTCTCATAACTGTAGTGAAGACATGTATGTTCTCAGAGTTTTTGTCTCTTGTTAAATTAAGGACATTCAATTGATGAATGTTCTCGGGTGTTAACCCGTTGAGGACGAGTACCGAGTATACTCGGGCAGGTGTCTATTGGAAATGCGTGTTGTAGCAAAATCAAACCGTCCTCAACGTCTTAACTTACTTTCTTTGTAGAAACCGATAGCTTTGTATGAATACACTGTACTGTATTGGGGGAGTTGTACAGAGTAACAGATCCTAACTTTAATCCTTACTTATGCCTTGGTTATTCATAGAATTTTCTTTTTTCTTTTTCTGTTCTTACATAACTCTTAGTCATTGTCAGTTGTCTTGTGCAACCAGAACACCCTCGGTTTCTTCTTCTCAGACATGCTGTGCTATTTCCCTTGCTCTATCCTGTAATAAGAGGGAAGTGGGTGAGGAACCCTTATGACATTACAGTAGAAGGAAATGATTCATATTGCAACTTTTTGCCAAACTTGCAGAAAATAAAATTCAAAGATGAAAAAAAAAAAAAAAAACATGAAGCAATTTTGAGCCACGAAAAACCTCCACAACAAACTCGTAGCGTGCCTAGATTGTAGATTGCCCTTGCTATTCTGAGAAGACTGACGGCGTACAAAAGACTAGCACACCAACTCGTAGCCAGTAAAAGAATTTTATGTTGGGCTGCATTTAGTGTGTGGATGCATCAATATTTTCTGCTCATCATGCAAATGTTTGAAACTGGCTTATATGGGTGAAACCTCTCTGATTAATCTTCCATGCATTGCTGCACTTCACCATCCAACATCACAGTTACAGAGACTACTGGTATCACATTACTCCCGGCAAGTGCCTGGGAAAGTCATGAATGGTGATCTCAGCAGGGTGTCTGAAAACATTGGTAATGTAGGAGAGGAAGAAGAAAAGAACGGATTAAAAAAAAAGAGAAAACTCTGAAAAAGTTGGACTACACTATGTAAATTATTGCCACTTGTGCATTTTCAGACAAGACACTGCCTTTGTTATTCTTTTTTTTTCTGTGTCTTGTGTTATTTCTTGTCAATTTGTCTGATTTCTTTTTTTTAAAATATCTTTTGAACCTTGTATGTCTTATTAAATTTTTGAGAGATACATCACTATGGTTAGTGTTGCTAATGTACCCAAGTGAGAAAGGAGAATAAATATGAAAGAAAAACAACAAAGGTGAGACACTGATTAATTCATCCAATGTGCTGCATTTGCTTATTTCTTTTTTGTTTTGATTGGAGGAGAAAAGATTTGTGAAACTTTCCATAAGTGTGAAGTTTTCTTGCTACACCATGTGGCATTAGTCTGCAGCTTTTGTTTTTTGTCTGATTGCTGTTGATTGTAGGTACCAATGATTAATTATATCTAAGATATTAAATGTGTATTTTGTGTGATTATGAAAGCATGCATCTATTTGAATGAGAAAACCTCAGTGTGTGCGTGTGTGTGTGTGTTTGTGTGTGTGTGGACAGAGAGATAAAAAAGAAAGAGAGCAAGAGAGATCAGGAGAGAGGAAAAGAGTAAGGTGGATAGATAGATTTCAAGATGGGTGAATGCGCTGTACAACATACACCTGTACGTATTATGGGTAGCGTACATCATCACCATCATCAATATAACACTTGTACCATTGTCATCATTGTCGATATCGCGTCACCGTTATCCTACATTGTAGGTTACCAAAAAGGCACTAAATTTCAATGTCTGCATCCTACATTTGTAGCTATCATCACCACCATCATCGGTATCGTCATCAAAGTCAATGTCAAGTGACCTTGGCAATGATGAAGTAGACGACATCGTGACCACACAGCAATTACTATTTCAACCTTGTACGCTAGTCGTCAATCGCATTCGATGTAAAAGGCTCTAACTTCACCGCAGTGAAAAGAGTTACTACAGCTGTACCATAGTAGGGCAGATCAAAAGCCTGTAAATGCACGCTACCTGTATATCGGCAGCAGTGGAGAGATGATGCACAACATACTTACCAAAACGCACACAAACAGACACAAACGCACGCGTACACACACACACACACACACACATTATACACTTGTATATGAAGACCTATGAGCACTGACTTGTCCTCACAGCACTATGTTTGTAGCAGTTCTGTAACCTCTTATTACTGCATGTAATGTCACAAATTTTTGACAAGATACCAACAATATGCATTTGCACATAAATATGCATATACATTGCATGGAACCACACTGGACAATTTCATATCACCCTTTTCTTTCCACAAGAAAAGCCCCAAACTGTGCATAATTATCTCACAACTGAGGACACACTCAGCTAGTGTGTATTCAAGGAACATTGAATATTATATCAAGTGTCTACACAGCAGACAAACTTTCACCATGCTCACTATCTTAGGGTCTTAGAATGAAATGACAAGGTTTCACAGCTTCTGAAATACAAATGAGAAAGAACACCTTTATTACATCAATGGAGCTACAAGATGAATTGTACTAGTGACGTGATGATCCAGTACTAAAACAAACCTTGAAATCATATAACGAGAAAGCAAAAGAAATATTACAAGCATTGATAGAGCCAAATAAAATGCACCCTATAATACCTAAATCACATTAAGCAATGTCTTACTGTTACGAAAAACCTTAGCAAATATAAATATTTGGTCAAGATTATAACAAACTTCACCTTTCATTCCATTTCAGGTAATTTTCTTTTCTCTTTCATACCGTCAGAGTACACTTATGTTCACCTTGGACACTAAGTTTGAACAGTTTAATGTAATACATGTGCATCTGTGTATTTTATGGATGAAATACAGTATCTATATAGAGTGATTGATTGATGACAGGACAAGCCAACTGTGGTATCAAACACAGAACACCAACTTTGGCAGATAACCAAAGAACAAACCTCCTTCAATTCCACTGTTCATGCCCAAACAATCTCTAGTGTCTCTCTAGTGGTTTGACAAAAGCACATCCTCTTCTATAGACACATTATCCTTGTTTAAATTCCAAGTATCTTGTATTCCCTTATACACCACCATTACCAAAAGTATAGATTCTCAGGCAATTATATTTACCACAAGATTAGCATATTAATCCTTTCATCCCCTATACCAATGTATATATAATGAACAATGTGTATTCATAAAAAATGTGAACATCTATAAGTAATTAAGTAAATTTGTAACCATTATATATACTCCTGATTCATGAATAAAACCATGTATTGATAACTCTATATCTCATGTATCTTGAGCATGCACACTGCTGGGCAGAATGTTTTAGACCATAACCGAAACATGCTAATATCAGTACAATACACACCCCACAAAAAAAAAAAAAAACTTTCATATTCCATTCGATGAGCATTTCCTTTAGTATCAAAATTCATGCTAATCAAGGTTCAATTTCAAAGATTAACTTCTTTCATGCAGATTTTCTTTGTCATCAGCACAATTTTTTTTAATGAATTTCAACTTGACAATTTTCATAACAAAAAAAAAGATAAATCTTCTAACTCTTCTTCTAGACAGGAGCCATATTCTCCTTTAGCTGATATTACTGAAGATTATGACAACAGACATACCACAATCTGATCTCTAATTTTCATATTGGTGAAACAAAAGAGACAAAATAGTACAGTACACCAATTTCAGCAACATCCAACAGTACTGTATAATTTGTACTTTCATGATTTTCAGTTTCAAAATAACATCACAATACCAAAGAAAACTAAAATGCCATGCTCTCCACAGAACTATACAGTCTTGTGACAATTTGGATTTAGTTTTGGTGGCTCATAAGGAAGCTCATAAATGCTTAAAAGGCTACAGTGGGACTGACAGCCTCAAGTCTCTCCCTATAGAGAATGGGGGTAAAGTCCCTCAACTAAAGGTGCAATTAACTGCTGCTGCCACAGGACTTGAACCACTGACCTTACAACTGAGAGTCCATGGTGTTATCCACTGAGCCACGACTCCTCATGAAATTGACTATGTATTATGGACACACTACCTGAGAGCCTAACTTGTCATACTTGCATTGGAATTTTATGCACCCTGTATAACCAAGGAGGTACTAGGCGAGCTGCCTAGTACCTCCTTGCTATAACATGATGTACTGTATATGCTGTTATTTTTGTGAGGGTTTAATTTTCATGAATTTCGCGAATCACTGTTGGACCGTGAATTTAACAACACGCATAAATGTTGCCCATGCATGGTGTAACAGTGCACTTATGACAGCTCCGTGTCAATTTGCGAAAACAACATCTCGTGAAAATGTTCATGACCTCCTCATTCGCGAAAATACCAGCTTATATAGTAATTTCATTTCCAATAACACTCAATTTCAGTCTGTGCCAGCAAGGCAAGCAAGGGCCAGGATGTCTACAAATTCTGAGACATAATACATACTGTTGAGTGGATAGGAGAGCAGGATACAATTTACATTCCAGGGACATCATGCCATGTATTTTCTAGCTTCTACATCACTAGCACTTCTGTTGCAATATATTATGACAAGATATTTCACTCAAAATGTTGCAAATTTGCATGAAAATTTCACCTCATTTGACAACGCATAACTATATATAAGCACCCCCCCCCAAAAAAAAAAAAGAAGAAAAAAAAGAAAAAAACATGAAACTTAAAACTGTGTTAAACAAAACTACAACATACCAATACATCAGGCTCCTGACATATAATCATTATCAACAGAACCTCTGGATTCCTTGTATCAAGTAAACAACAAACAAATTTCCTGCAACTTCTTTTCCACTTCATTTCAGGATACATGAAATATATTGAAGGAAGAGATATAAAGCACACAAAGCCTACAAACTTTGGTTCAATTTTTTTTCATGAAAATAACACCATGCTGACAAGGCATTTGGTTTCTGCTTTCACAAAATATTTCATTGAGTAACTTGGTCTAAGTAGAAATAATAGCTGTTTGATAACTTCATGAAAATATCACACTGCAATAAAAATAGGGTTGACAGTAAAAAAAAAAAATCAAAATTTTAAGATTAATTGTAAACTTGCAAGGCATTAACTGTAATAGTGATACATACAAGAGGATTCTGTGCTCTTATTATTGTGAAATCCTCATGATGTTGGAAGATGTAAAGTCAATGAATGACAAATTCGCCTATTGATGTCACAACCTCAAGTTTTCACACAGAGAATATTGAAATAACATACAAAAGTTGGATTGAAAAGATACACAGATAAATGAGTGCAAAGATTAGAGAGAGAAAGAGACAAAATACAGTGCAATCAAAAGAGAGAGTCAAATGAATTCACATGACTTCATGCTCATGTAAACAATAAGCAATCAACGAAAGGAAAAGAAAAGGCAAAGAAAAAGTTGTCTGTCTGATCCTCGACACAAGGTGGCAGCAAACAGCTACACATCCTCAGCATACAGAGAGTCACTCTCTTCCTCATTCTTCAACAGACCTGTGGTAAAGAGGAGACGAGAAAAACTTCTATAAAATCTCACAGGACATCACATTATTAAACATTCCTAAATCAATCTAAGCACTAAGGGGCACTACAAGACAGGAGTTGCAATCAATTGCAAGACTTGCAATGAATTTGGGGGATTTGCAATTGATTGCAACTTTCTTTCTTGCAACACCTCCCAATACATGTACTGGTAGAGGGAAACCTTGTTATAATGAGGTGAGAGAGGCTGCCCATTTGACCTCATTTGACTGGTGCCTATTCAAATTAATGAATTCTTGCATCGAGTTATTCTTATTACAACTGATTGTCAAACTGCCCTTCATGGACATATCTATTTACATCAATGAATGGTGATTTGTCAATCAGTTGCAATAACTGGTGCCTTGTTATAAACTTACTGAACATACTTACAGTAATAGAATATTGTCCTTGACAGGGATGCCAACCATGTAAACAACACAATAGTATTGAGGGTGATAGAAGTGTATTTTGGTGGGAAACCATATTTTTACTTTTCTCATAGTTCATAATTTATGTAGTAACACATATTTGGGAAAGCAATACTGTTCATGAAAACTCAAGCATTTTTGACAAAAACAGAACAAAATACTGCAAAAATGTCACAGTTGGCCTTTCTGCTCTCATCTCATTCTCCCAAAAGAGTAGTTTTGTTGTTTTTTTTTTTGTTGCTTTCTTCAAATCTACCTCTTTAACCCATCGAGGACAAGCTGATTTTGCTACAACACGCATTTCCCAAAGACCCTTGCCCGAGTATACTCAGGACTCGTCCTCAACGGGTTAACCTGTCGTTTTGAAAGTTGCTCATGGCCAGTGAATAATGCTATGAAACGAGACAAATTAAATCAAAAAGAAATATAAGGAAATGAGTAGATTGCTTTACCATCAAACCAGTAAGATGTTTGATTTCAAGTATGACCCTGCATCACAAAACCCACAAAGCTGCATGTTTTTACATAATATATACCAGCAGGCCTGCATCTGGATATTTCAGGTCTGTCAAAGTTGGCTGATTCCAGGATTTCAACATTTTCTGACGGAGAATTAACTAGATAATGATGTTCCTCCCACTGCACTACCCTCAAGGGGAAATGATACAGCAATGACTTTATATGGGGCAGTTTATAGACTAAAAGTATCAATAAAACTTAACTTAAACAATTTAGTGCATCAAAAAGGGGAAATCTGTAAGACAAAGTCATCTTCACAATTTGTTTGCTTATGTCCAGTTAACTTTCATTCCTCAAAAGGGAATGAGACTCAAACATACATGTGCAGTCAGTGAATGTAGCAACATAAATAGAACACATCAACAAAGTTTGAGGAAAATTGGATTTTCCATTGAAAAGTAATAAACTTTTATCATAGCAGCCATCACTGGATAAGTCTACTATAGTGTGTGATAATCATTACGTATGTACGATAAAGAAAACATAGAGAGATTCCACAAACTTTTTTTTTTAAAATATATATATTTCCATTCCCTTGACTTGTCCCAACGTATGTGTTAAAGGCATAATTTACCATTTTGCAGAAGAAACAAAAACCCAGCATTAGTGCTTTAAAATAGTTCTAAAATGATAGCTAGGGATAGAAACAACCACTGTAAAAATTTGAGTCCATATAATCGATGTTAAGTATTGAATACACAAAATGTGATCAATAATTATAACAACAAATGTTTCTAGACTAAACCGTCTACAGTTACAGTTTAAGGAGAAATATACTGATATCTCCTTATATTTTTGGCTTTATTGCAAAAATTTTATACGGTAGGATGTTTTGTGATACGACAGACGTACAGTACATGTACACATAAGCATCAAATGTGATATCTTAAACATTTTTTAAATCACTGCTCCCCAAGGGTAAACAGGACCTTTAAGGATATTATTATTCCCCCTGCTTCCTGAAAGAGTTAAGTGCTGTTTCATTGTGCTAGAATAGTGAAAATATATTCTATTCTCTCAATACTGTTGTGCAAACGTGTCATCACAAAATGTTGTAGTCTTCTCATCCAGTGATGGCTGCATCAAAATTCTAGAAATTCGTAACTTCTGAATGTGCTGTCTGATTTTCCACAAACTTCACTGATGTTTCTACTATTTGCTGCATTCCATAAATTCACATATATTTGAGTTTCATTCTCTTTTGAAGGAGAATGAAAATATTTTACTATTTATGTTGAAGTGATTTCTTGACATGTCACACAGGCTGAAGAGATTCAACACAACAATAAATAAGGCCAAGATATATTTTCCATATTGAAAATTGCATTTTATTACTCATTCATATA
>NW_027273644.1:0-13115 GCF_040938485.1 Diadema antillarum | reverse complement strand
TATAGTGAGGTAAATTGTTTTTGTTTTGTTTTGTTTGTTTGTTTTTTGATACGCGATGCATGTTCATCAACATCAAAAGCCATCTGGACAAAACTATTGGTTCGCAGTGTTAATATGGTTATATCGCAGAGCATGATAAATAACCACATCGAGCGATGATCCTTCGTCTATGATCTATTTATTTTTTTACACAAGATCCCGTCCTCAATTGATATGCGACGCCATAAAAATGTGATTTGGTATAGGCCTGTCATGCGCTTGGCAACATAACAGGCAATGGTTTGATGACATTAAAGTGTTACAAAATTATTACCCTGAGTAGTAATCATGAACTATATAGCCCTGCAGCTTGTCTAACACTTGTAGAGTGAAAAAAAAAAAGATAGAGTAGGGAAAGAGTGCATGGATAAAGAATACGCACATAAACAGATCAGCAAACGACAAAACATCAAAACAACAGAGTATTCGGTTGCCGAAGTACACGAACTATATTTAGATTGGAATGGACTCCTCAGGAACAAAGTCCAACTCCGTATTTGGAAGTTTTCGAAGCGATTTTAAACCCACATTTTGTTCAACTGCTCATTAAATAGTCGTTTTGTTTTTGTTTCTAACTCTTTAAAGTATTTTATTTGGTTTCTCATGTAGCACTGTGATTAAAGCACCCATTTAACATAGTTATCATCACAGCGCTGTCAACATTGTCACTATAATAATAATAGGCCTAGTAATAACTAGATCCAAGAACGTGTCAAGCGTAACAAATTGGGAGATCCGATATATTCGGAAATAAATGATTTCTGAGATTCTCATTGAAGAAAAGGAATCAAATCTGTCATGCCTAATCACAGATTTAAATGAAAGGGCATTAGTTAGGCGCCTTACTGGTTTTCTAAGCGCACAAAAAGACAAAGAAAATAAAAAACCAAATAACACTTATAGGACAATGCAAAACGAAAACTACACTCGCAAACGAAGAAGAAGAAGAAAAGAAAAACAGTGCATAATATTATGATACAGTACTCTTTAAAAAAAATCGAGTGAAAAATTCACTCTTAAAGGAGTGAATACAAAAAAAGAGTGAATTTTGAGTGAAATTGGAGTGAATTTTGAGTGAAAATGTTCATTTTCACTCATTTTGGAGTGACCTCAGGGATCACTCGAAGATTTTGAAGTGATCCCTGAGGTCACTCTAAACCGAGTGAAAATGAACTCCTTTAAGAGTGAATATTTTCACTCGATTTTTTAGAGTATGATACAATAATGTTTGTGTGTGTGTGCGCGCGCCTCCAGAAAAAAAAAAATCACAAAGTTCTGATTAAACAGATGGGTTTTTAGAAGGATTTTAAATGACTCAATAGATGAGCTATTATCTTTGTTACATCATTATTACTACTTCTATTTTATAATGTGATATTATAAATGATATTGTAGATAGATTATATTGATTCAGTATTTATGCAGTACCACTACTGTTATAATTTTGTTTTTATGCTATTATTATTATTATTATCATATCACTCTAATCGTTATTGTCATTATGATTATTTTAATTATTACATTATGTAGACACCAAAGGATTTCTTCAGGTTTCTTTCATGCACAATAAACAGGAATGTCGTGGCATTCGTTCGAGTGAGCTTTGAAAGAAAAAGATCGCGTTTCAAGTGGTTTTTATCATTCGCATAAAGGTGATTTTAGAACTACACTATTAATGTGCTTATTTTGTGTTGCAAATAAGAGAAATATCGATATTAGCTGTCATATATACTATTACTGCTTCGTATAACATCCATGTCGATGTGTTTTAGCATATTAACACATTTTATTCGCCGTGCTTATGAAGTTATACCAGGTATTTGTGCTATGAAGATGCGCATCAACTTCACAAATTAATGTATTCTCACGTTCGATGGTTTTATTCTCACAATCTCGTTCTGAGAATAGGGATGCAGTTAACGCGTGTGTATTTTTGTTTCTGTGTGTGATGTGTGTGTGTGTGTGTGTGTGTGTGTGTGTGCCACGTTGGTTATCCGATCTGCTGATTTCTCATATTTCTTTCGAGTGGTCATTTTTTTTTTTATATGACGAAAATATTTCCCAGCACCATGCATTTTCAACTTAAAGTTCATTTTGATATTAGAAATAGAATACGATCAGACAAAACACAACACTTTGAATTTCATCTTGTAAACTAAAGAAACGTTTTGGATAATGGAGAGTTTCACATGTGATGGTGATAATATGGTCATGGCAACGCAAATATAAGTGATGACGTCATCACATTCAAATCACATCGTTTGATTATTTCTTGACATTTGAAACATCAAAGCATTTTATAATAATTACAACCACGTTCTCCCTTTTACATAATAGGGACAGTGACGTGTTAAAAGGCTGCGGCGATTTGAGGATACAACTTATTTGTTTTGATTTCATTATAAAAGATTCCACGTACCCACCAAAGCTACTGAATAGACTGTGAGACAATGGTAGCATGACCTCTATACCATTATTTGCGACTGTTATCACAGTGACTTTTCTTAAACTATATCAAAGTAAGCTTTACAAGCGTGCGAACTCCTTTGATCATTAAAGATTATAGGCCAGAGAAACAATTGAGAGGCAGTTTCCTTGTATTATGTATGCCTATAAAAATATGAAATGTTTCCTTTATAGAACTTTACAACGTTTTTATACAAAGTACTGCACACACTGTGCTGCATATAATGGGGTTATGGTTAACGAAAATTCGATCCATCTCTTTGATTCTTTTGAGTTTCCTAACAACATGTAGGCCTATTATACAAGTTTGACCCGTGAATGTTTTCGCACCAACAAGTTAGTGTCCAGCGGAGCAAATATAGGATTATTGTGTTGATGTTACTATTACTCGTATATCGTGATCACCCTATAATGTGTGAACCGTGTCATGGTCATAAGACAAGTACGCCTGTGAACGACAGAAAAACGGATATGAGAACGTCTGATTGTGATCGTGTCGCATTGGAGTCCTCGAATATCCTATCTAAGTGAGTTTTCCAGCCATTTTCCAGTTTCACCCGATGCCATGTGCTGGCTCCATGTTTGCTAGAGCGCAAGTTCATTCATTGTTTTACGGATCACTACTCAAGGCACCGTCGACAATTACAAATAATGTAAACAGTATTAACGAAAATAAAGTAAACAAAAAAACAAACAACATGCCGAAATCTTCCGAATGCTCAATTGCTGTACATTCCTGATTTGTGAGATTATTTTTCTCGTCTTTTCTATACACCCTGATATATAAGACAGATTGTGGAGAGAGTGGAAAGATTGCAGGTTTCATGCTTGAAGTGTAGGTGTCGGCCATTTCACCGCGTTAGCACCCTGCTCTTTGCGATGAACTCGTTGGATGAATGAATGAAGTTGAATCTTTGCATGCATGAGTTGTGACTCTCTCACCCACAGGACCTCCTTTTTATGTCCTATCCGAGGGACAGTGTTTGCGCATTACTAGAGGGGACAGCATGATTACAAAGGGGGACGGTATGATTACACCTGACATATGTGACATATAGGTAAAGGTACAAAGTTGAATCTAAATTATTTTCGTATTGAGAGCGTACAATTAAAACGCAGGCGATTGATGACATTGTTGACTACAGAATCCATTATGGAAGGTGGAAATTATATTGATGCGACGACGTGTCACGACAGCCGCGTGATTTAAAATCATCATAGAAAATAGTAATTGTGCATGATATACTTGAAGTCGATTCTAGTGGAGAGGGAGAGGGGAGTATATTTTCATGCATTCTTCTGGTAAATCATATTGTTGTCGGTAACTACAACGCATAGGACACTATAATGTATTGTACCTTAATTTCATCTCTCCGTATGCTCTCCACTCACCCATGTCCATCATGTGATTGTGATATTGAACTTTGACCTCTGTTAAGTGGTGTCCTCCCCCGACATCCCATCAACCGCGTGAATAATATGCCACGTGCTATGACGTCACTGATGGAGTTGCTTGTAGATTTAGAATTTCGTCACTCATTGATATTAGATTCTTTTAAGTACACCCTTTTTCATTTGACTTTGATCGGAAATACTCCATAAAGCGTTCATTGTTGACTTTAGCGCGACTATGAAATAATGTACACCTTCCATCCGGAAATAAGATCAAGATTATAATTTGAAGAGTCGTGCTGTATGTCGTATTTGCTTTGTCATGGAGTAAACGACAGTCTTACTGTAAACACAAAAATATTCGGCATGAATTTTTCGTGAATTGGAGCTGACGGCATTTTAAAACTTTTGCGACACGGCACTGACATTCATTGCATTGTGCAGACGAACACCTTTAACTCTCGCTCATCTTGGCTCCTCGCCAAACGCGAAGTGTTATGCAAGCCAAATTATCTGTTTTTTACAGTATTTCTTTGAACCCCGAGTGTCTCGAACCCGTCTTTTATCCCTGAGCGTCTGCATAGTGTGCCATGCAGCTTCTGCTATGATTATGGAAGCAACATATAGAAGAGAACTCGTCTCTTCCGAAACTGTCACTCGTTTCCATGTAACATTATGTATATCAAAACCAGTTTTAAATTTCGAAACAAAATATCACATTGTGTGGCACCGTGTGGAGACGCACTTAAATTGAGCAATCGCAAAGATTTATCGATGACTAGAGCCACGAGACATCTTAGGGTGTACGCTGAATCCACGAGCTGCGGGGAACCCCATTCGTATAGTTTGTAGCGTCATGCATTATGCACAAAATAATCAACGAACTTGCAAGTTAGCTACACTACTCGTACGAGCAGTGAGCATACTACGAACGCATCGTTCGTCCAAACCTTTGTGACTGTAGCTTTAAGATATAAACGTCGTGTATCTCAGTGAGCTCATCACGCATGTACTCTGATCTTTGTTTACTCCTTTCGTCACGCAGAGGTTAAGGTTACATTGGTCATAACGATGCTAAAACTATCCTGAGCTTTTCATTTATGGACCGTTCCTTTTAAGGAATGCTCCCTGTGACAGTAATTTGAAGGGTAACACTCCGTTCCTCTCTTCCTTTCTTTCTGTCTTTCTTCCAGCTAACTGATGAGGCAAGTCGTCTGGAATCTATTCAAAGGCTGAGCTGTCTACTTCACGACTGTGCAATATAAACGACTTCAAGAGAGCATAAGCCTCCCAGTCTTTTAAATTCCTATGACCGTCCAGCTTCGATTCGCCGAGATGACTCGATAGAGCCTGACGAAAGTGGCGTCCTCAACGACACCTCAAATGACCACTATTTCACGGACTGCGCATCTGCTTCGTGGGGTGCCAACGACGGTACGCGCGCCGCATGACGACGG
The DNA here is from genome assembly GCF_040938485.1 of Diadema antillarum. Classification (NCBI taxonomy): domain Eukaryota; kingdom Metazoa; phylum Echinodermata; class Echinoidea; order Diadematoida; family Diadematidae; genus Diadema; species Diadema antillarum. The sequence goes on along the minus strand of NW_027273644.1, from coordinate 7,761 downwards.
TACCGCGAAATGAGGCAGTTCACAGTTCTGATTCTGCAAGGACTCCATGGCGACCCAGATCTCTGCTCGAGAGCGCGCCCGAAAGCGTCCTCTAACGATAGAACTGATCGTCCTCCTGGTGTCTGGTGCCTTCGGGGCCCTCGCCACGGTCAACGGCCAGTACATACGACAGAGAATCAGCGACTCGCACAATCACACCGGAGGTGAACATGACCGACGGTGACCTGTGCAGTAGCAACGGGACCGGGAGGTCGAGGAAAAGATCCAGGAGGAAACAGCGCAGTGGACGGTGGCACTTGCCTGCGCTGGCGCCTTTCCGGGAATGTTTTCCACACTTCTTATCGGAACACTGAGCGAGCAGTACGGCAGACGTCTTACCATCCTACTCCCTACCGTAGGCTTCCTCGTAAAGGCTGTCGTTGCACTGCTAGTTATGAACCTGGAGCTACACTTGCCGTGTTTTTGGCGGGGGATTCTTTACTGGCTTCACGGGAAGCCTGGCGCTCTTCATGGCCGGATGCTTCAGCTATGTGACAGACATTACGGACGAGAAGCAGCGAATGGTGCGGATTGTCGTCATAGAGATCCTGATCTTCATTGGGATCGGCGTCATGCAGATTGGTCTAGGCTACATGCTACACAGCGTTGCTTCGCCCTCACGATGTGGGTGCCCGTCGCCGCGCTATTGGTGGCGTGCGTCAATGCCGGCGTGCCCGCTCTTCTGATCGAAACCGTCGAGGTTAGGTCTACCATGTGCTTAGCATTGACCTCCAAATCCTACAAATCCAAGATTATGACTCCCTCTTGTTAGATCATGTACACTGGAACAAAATGTCCTCAATTTATATTCAACAATAGAAGCGATAAAGTAATCTTTTGAGAAAATGTGAACTTAGCAATATTTCATTATTTCATAAAGACTAAATTGACATTCTAATGGCAATGCAAACTTCCTTGATATTTGTCCTCTTTGATTAAAAAAAAAAAAAAAAAAAACGAAAAAAATCTAAAAATTCATTCATCTCTTGACTGTTTATCAGAATTTTCTTTTTCTTCCCCAGGTGTACTGCTTTACATGAGAAAGTGTCATTCATGCTATAGTATGACAGTCATGTTAAAGAACCAGTAGTGTCGGGATGCAAGTAGTGGGAAGGCTGGCCTATAGTTCAGTTATATTCATGAATCCCTGTAATGAATCAGGTACAGGTTATTACTGATCTCTAGATGTAATGTACATTACACACAGCCGAAGGATCTCAACTGGAGTCGACCGTTACCGATGAGTATATGCTTCAAAGCACATATTTGCTGACACGTGGCTAATGGGCGCTATACTGTAAAAGTGGAAAGTTTCGCTGTGTTGAAATTTTCGCGCATTTCGCGCACCAGAACCTAGCGTGAAAATAAAAGCATGCGAATATTTTTGCATGCCATGTGAGCCAGTAGTTGATGCCTTGATTCCGCGGAATTAAAAACATGCGAAACCCTTCTCACCCGGCCAAGCGCGAAAATATCCACTTTTACAGTACATGGTTTTCAAATGTAACCCAGTGGGCAGCGAATGAAGATCAATCCAATTTGACCATCCATGTTTCCTCATGCTATTAACGGGCCTTTAACCCATTGAGGACGAGTCCCGAGTATACTCGGGCAGGTGTCTATGGGAAATGCCTGTTGAAGCAAAATCAAACCGTCCTCAACGGGTTAAAGCTCAAGAATACAATGTCAAGGACTCACTTCCCATTAAAGGGATGGTACAGTATTGGTGAAGGCAAGGATTACAAATGTAGGCTTACCAAAAAAACCACTTAGGAAATAGTACAGAGCATACCATTCTAAAGATGAATTCGAAGTTTATTTTATGAAAATCGGTTTTAGAATGGCTGAGACATCCAAAAACAATGTAAAATAAAGTGATCATGATAAAAGGTGGGACCCACCTTTTATTAGGATTGCACTATTTTGCATATCTCGGCCCATTTCAAAACCAATTTTTATCAAATAAAACATTGAATTCCTCTTGGAATTACATGATCTTTCATATTTCGTGAGTGGTTTTCTCATTATCTCACCCCAAAATGTTAGAAACCTGAAGTTAGGTCTCAACCAAAACTATACGATCCCATTAAAGGGATGGTACCTGTATAGTTTAAGTTGAGACCTGGCTTCAAGTCTCTGATTTTTTCGGTGAGATAATAAGAAACCTCTTCAAATAGTATGAAATATGAAAGAGCATCTTAATTCCAACAGGTATTCAATGTTTACTTGATAGAAATTGGCTTTGAAATGGCCGAGATATCCAAACTAAAGAATCCTTCTAAATTTTTTGGTTGGATTGCTCTCTTTTACTATGTTTTTTACTATCTCAGCCATATCAAAACGGATTTGCATTAAATAAACTTTGAATTCCTATTAGAATGGTATGCTCTGTAACATTTCATGAGTGGTCTCTCATGTATCTCACAAAAAGTTAAAAGCTCAATCCTCATCTCCACTGATCCTATACCATTCCTTCAAGCTAAATCATAAATTGATACTTCTTACAAAAACATGCCCACAACATACATGTGTCAACAACTATACTTCTTTTACAAAAACATGCCAATAACAGGATGATCGACACTGAATATTCATAACCTCGATTAAACAACAAACATTATGTACACAATGTCAAGAAGTTAGAACATTTAAACATTTTCATATTCACAAGTCATGGATGTGGGAATAAACAATGTATACATGTGTACTTCTCTACTCCTTTATGAAATCTACTAGGTAGTTAAAGACCATCTTGTTGGTAAAATCCTCCCCAGACAATATATTGCAATGTGTACTTTAATGATACTAGCTGGAAATACACAAGTACATGACCCCATTTTAGCATTCGATGGGGTGATGTGCATTATGATGCAAATGCCTGCCAGAATTAAAGTTGTATCTGTCCAGTACTATAAATTTCTGAAAGATAATTTGATTCAAAGTTCAGCTAGATATTCCTAGAAATGTGAACCAAACTGCACCTATCAAAGATATAATGTTTACTCCAAGAAGAAATTTATTCAAAGTACTTTCATAAAGTATTTCCCCAAAGCACTAATGTAACAAAATACTAAAATATATTGGTTATTTTTTTCTACATTTGCATCAGCCCAGCCCTTATGATTAACATGCTTTTATTAGACTGAAACTGAAACTCATCTTCACTGCTCACTCAATGCTGTACTACATGTTCAGTTGTATGATGGCTCAGTCCAAGAGAAGATTTTTTTTTTTTTTTGGACAAGATACAGTGTACATTTGTACATACATATTGTAGATCTAGATATGGCTCTGAGCATACAAAACTCTGTTTGCTAAGATTTGTAATATCAGGGTACTGTATACACTGTACGAGCTAAAATTTTCGCGTACAGATATTTTCGCGAATTGCTACTTGGAGGACATTTTCGCGTGTTGTCACAAAAAAACTATAGTTGTCTATTACAACTAAAAGTACCTCATACGTGTAAGTACTAGTACTTTCTCAATTTGAAAGTAAAACAAATATCAAAAAGTAATACTTTACAAGGACTTTCGAAATTCATGCCGGACATCGACAGGCAAACACCAAGAATGCAGCTGCAAGAGTAGACTGAACGCACTTTAAACAGCTACAGGACTGTATAGTTAGCTGTACTGTGCGACGTGCATGCACAGTCGACAAGCTGAAGGCTACAATGTAGCTACATTTTGTAGGCTCAGCGCAGGACGGGATACATACATGTTTGCAAGTGGACGTTAAAATAACATGCACGATGAAAATGGATACGTGCTTATAATGCTTAAATAAAACAAAATTATTATGGTCTACTTACTTTTCTGTTAAATGGTAAGAGGATGCATCACGCCAGCATGCTGTTGTAATCCATGCAATAATAATCCACACTGCCTCAGCTTTGCGTACATAGCTTGGTCAATCCTCCTACAGTAGCTGTGTGCTAGACTTACGTACGTAGCTAGCTACATGTACGAGTACCAGTAGTGTACTGTACGGCACTATAATTTTGGCGCGATCCTGCAGCACATGGCATGGCTTGATTTTCATTTCCCTGCGTTGTTTTTGCGTGTTGTTATTTTTGCGGTTCAAAAGGCGATTCGCGAAAATTTCAGCTTGTACAGTACTGTATAAAGTGTTATTTTCGCGAGGGTTTAATTTTTCGCGAATTTACAACACATGAAACTGTCTCCATATGCTTTGTGAATAGAGAATTCATGTAAGCGTCGGCGTCTACTCGCGAAAACATCTCACAAAAAAAGTCTATGACTTCGTCCTTCGCGAAAATATCAGTACGTGAAAATAACAGCGTATACAGTATGATGTTGTTACCTTCACACTACCCTAGCATCACAATGAACATTCTCAAGTAATTGCAGCTAGCAGGCTAAGTCCAATGAAACATTCCAGACCCTTGATAAAATTCCATTATCCCACAAGAAAACATTTGGTATTTCACAAGCAAGCTGGCACAATGTATTTTTTGGCATCCTGTCACTTAATGTTCTTGCATTTGATTGTAGAATCACTTTTTTTTTCAAACTGTCCTAAATTAGCAGCACAGTGCAATACATTTATCATACCCTTTGGATGTCACATGCAAGACTAACATGCGTACAATTGTTGATGTGTACTAACAACCAGCATGTAAACCAGGCATAAAAATCCTTCAAAACTTAATGTAAAAATCCCGGATCACTACCAAAATCTAATCATTTGTTCCCTGTGCCATTATCAACTTTTCTTGCAAGTTTCATCAAAATCAGTTCACAACTTTCGATTTATTTTGAACACAAACAAACAAACAAACAAACAAACAAACAATCAAACAATCAAACAATCAAACAATCAAACAATAAAACAAACAAAACAATCAAACAAACAAACAAACCAATGCCGACAAAAACAACCTCCTTCGCAGAGGGTAATAACAATACACCTACCTTTGGTTGTTTCCTCATCTGAAGTGTTGTGGTAGTCCGTTTGCTTCGTTCTGTTGCGCTTCTTACCCATATCCGAAGATCCAGTGGTGTTCTCCTTTACTCGCATTGAGCCAATATCCAATGTCACATCACTCGATTAAAAACTGTATGGCATCTACAGCAAAAAGAATGACGAGCTGAAATAATTCCAAGCCAGTGAATACTAGATATTTGAAAAGAGTGTGGCTTTGTCAGTTTTTAACTCTTGTCACACTTAGTGTGAGGTGAAACAGTAGTCTTCATGCTTAAACAATATTCTGCTATTAAATACAAAACAAAAAAGCAAACAAACACTTGAGTTTAATAAACTCACAATACACCCATCACTAAGCCAGGTTCTTAAATTGAGTCTGAACAATTTAAAACTGATCATATAATTTCCTTATCTGCACACATATCATCACCTGCCAGACAGAAGTGCCCTCAGGCTTGCGCACTTGAACAATGGAAAAAAAAAAAAAAAAGTTATCACATCATATGAAAGAGCTTACAAAACTCTTGTAAAATTATGACACCCCCCCCCCCCCAAAAAAAAAAAAGATGTGTGGAAACAATCCATGATGATAAACAATTGTCTATACAGGTTTAAGGTGGTTGGTACAAGAACTGTGAACACAGCGTATAGATAAAATCTAGCACTAAATTTTATGCATGCATATTTAGACTTTAGAGAGTAAAGCCACCAGTTTTCAGCCACCAACCAGAGTTCAGCCACTTATCACAAATCATAAGCCAGTACATTCTATTGTCACTGCAGCATGCATATCACATCATTCCATATAGTCCTTAAAGTCTACTACTCATCGACCACCTATTTTTAGATCGACCACCCTTGCACAATGGCCTTCTCGTGTATAAAATCTAAAGTACGCGTGGGACGGGGTGAAATACGCTGGAACATTCTAACATGAATACAAATCAAGAGAAATTAGAGGATACACGTAAATAACCAGAGGAAACAGGAGGAAAAAGAATTGAAGAAAATTTCATTACTAATTAATAGACTGTAGAAACTTCTACATGTAATGTCTTTGCGATTAACTGACACTAGATTTACATGCTTCAATTTCATCAATGGGAGAATGGGCAGTCAAGTAAAATGGTGGGGTGATGAGCTTTTGCACCGGTGCACAGTAAAAAAAGTCACTTGCGTTTGTCACTGAGAATTCTGCACGTGTGGTAGAGTCAACAATTTGAGCCCTGGCATGGGCTTTGGATATGAATCTGTGGTAAATCATTTTCTAACTTTAAGTTGAGTGAAATTAATAATAATAATTAATAATATCTAATTATAGGTAGCTCCTGAGGCGTGAGGGAAATTAAAGATACAAGGTATTTTAATTGAAAAAAGGTCAATGAGTAGTATGGCTGGGTGTCCAACACATCGGCACCCTATTACAACTTTGTATTTCGGTCAATACAAAATAGATACTTAAAGGGACTGTACAGCACTGGTTGAGGTAGGGATTCATGTTTTGAACATTCCTAAGTGAAGTAACGAAAAGCCTCTTATGAAATATAAAAGAGCATGTAATTTTAAGAAGGATTCAACGTTTATTTGATGAAAATTGGTTTTCAAATGGCCGAGATATCCAAAAAAGTGCTAATAATAAATGGCAACATGCCACAACTTTTATTAGGATCTCTTTGTTTCACCTTGTTTTTGGATATCTCAGCCATTTCAAAACCGATTTTTCATCGAATAAACTTTTGATACCCCTTAGAACTGTATGCTCTTTGACATCATATAGAGTGGTTTCTGAATATCTCGCAAAACGTTAAAAGCTAAATCTTCACCTCGACCAGAACTGTACACACCCTTTAAAAATAGAATATCTCACAATTTGCCTGATATTTTACTCTCATGTCAATAAAATACTCTGAATTCACAATGTGCGCATTGAAAATGCTTCAAACGTGCAGGTCATTATTTTGACACACTCAGTTGCGCCGTATTTGAAACCAACACCCCTACCCGCCACTGACAATAGACTCTATGTGTGAAATGCACATAGAAAACTCATTCTTTTCCAATCACTGCCAATGGTGCATTTATAATCTACTGTATCATTGTTTTGCTATTGATCTTGTTTATTATCGGGATTTTCAGAATATTTGACATCACCAAATCCCAAGTGAAGAATGCAAACCACTGCGCTATTCTCACGCATGAAGTTCGTTACTTTACGCTACACGCAATGCTGTAAATAGAGGGGTACGGTTTCAATGTAAAAAAGTGTTGTGTCGCTGTGTCGGACACTTAGCCACAAATCTATACTAAAATCAACTGGGGGGGGGGGTGTCTAGCTTCCTGGTAGTACATAGAGTAACTGCGGCAGTAAGCGGCCGTGCAGCCGTTCTAGCGGCAGGTACAACATACACGATAATATACCGCTAAACACAGCATTGCACTGTTACATGCACACTACACATATACTAACACACTAGCAATCAACAAAAACCAAGCGATAAAATGGCACAATCTTCTGACGAAAGTGAAATTTTCTCACCTAAATGACAACATATCGCATCAAAATAAAATTTTCGGTACTTCTTAACATAACAATTAAGAAATAATGGTCCAAGAAACTTGATTTTTTTGTCGTTTTCCTGATGCTCATGGATTTTGAAAACATATCCTCACATAAAATAGAACTTTCGCGAGCCGATGTGGGCGCCATTTTTGTTCGGAAAGTAGATGTTACCATCGAAAAAATTCTGAAAAACACGAGAAAGACATCAACA
>NW_027273643.1:0-16449 GCF_040938485.1 Diadema antillarum | reverse complement strand
ACCGTTTCTGCGATGACGTCGTCAATGTAGGGAAAGTGCCTCTCCAAAATGAATACAAGCAGCATCATGCCACGAGACGAATCAGTTTGATCTGATGGGACCATCAAAGGTGAAAGGTCAAAATGAAATCAGTACAAACGCAATGGCAAGCAGAGTGTTGTGAATACCAAAACCACCATAACACTTGAAATAACACTGTTAGTTTTTATTCGGGTTTAGTCCTGGTCAAGTACCATTGAGCATGATCCATATATGGAATATGGCATCAGCATCGTGAAAGTGAAATTGCATGTCAAATTGACGCATTGGGATAGGAACTGTTCTAGATGACAACTCCTTCTTTCTTTGTGTGCGGACAGCTTGTTGCCTCATTACAGATGTATTTATGTCGTCAGAAAATGTTACATTGCAACAGTGAATTCTAATTCTATCTGTGAGCGTCAGAATGCGTGTGTAGCTAAATGTTGGCAAATTGAATGTCATTAGGGGTATACTTAAATTTTGTTCAGTGTTAATGCCTCAGCCGACAATGTGTTGCATAGCTCAATTAGATAATGTACTGTACGACGATGTAGTACAAACATATGCGTACAGTAATATGCATAATTGATTCTTCAGGAACGACTATCAAAGTGGATACAAGGTTTATATGGACTAAAAGGGTATTGGTCTGAAAGTGTAATAATTCCGAGAGTCAATAGAGAAGGGGCTCATTTTGTTTTGTTTTGTTTTTCTCTTGTCATTTTCTTTCTGACAAGATGGCTGGATAGCCCATATTCAGCTGCACTAGCTGGTCTTCCATGGGGTCAAGTTGTATAGTATGTACGTACAATACTTAGGGCGGACCACTTCCACAGGCTAGTATACACCCTGCCCCCTCAATGAACAAGGCGAGATCTTTTACAAGACAGTGTGGGTTGTAGATCTCACACATGGGACCTTAATTTTATGTTCTGTCCAAGGGGCTGGAAGCTTGGGGGACATTACCTTGACGTAGATCCCGTCTTGGTGGAGGCACATGACGACCCTCTTATGCCACTCCTCCTCCCTGATGGAGTCGTTGAAGAGGAACGCCTCCTTGCTCAGATCCAGCTCCTGGAACCCGATGGCGTACATGTCTGGGGGTCGGGGATCGGCAGCCAGCCAATGCCGCAGGTCCTCCGTCGCCCCCTTGCCGTTGACATTCCACGTGCCGACAAACACCCTAGGAGGATGATTTTGGGGATGACAAAGGCTTAACTGGATAGAGATTTGCAGTTTACAATTAAACATGCATGTGGCCTCTTACCATGTCAGATTCATAAAACAGCCTGGCATAGGTCTTGTACTTTCAGCATTTCTGAACATTCCAGACCATATCCCACATTTTCTAAAGACATACATGTATCATTTCTCTCACATGAATTTTAAATACCTCCACATAAACATTTGATAAACAGTCGAAAAGGTGGCTACCAAATACACACTGCATTGAGAAAATCAGCTTTGAAGTTAAGATTCAGTCAAATGTGCAAAAGACTGTGCATAGAAATAGAATATATAGGTCAATTTAACCCATCAAGCAACATTACCACGTTTCACAATATCTAAAGAGCTTCAGGTTACAAAATGTTTCCGTCGTTGAAATTGGAAGAAGATGAATTCAAGATTTCAAATTTTTGATCTTTGAAGAGAAAATAGGATTGTTTCCCTCCGATGGCCTTCATGGATCTGTTGAATCACACCACCTACCTGAAATCATGAGGAAAGGTGTACTCGTCCTCTCTCCTCTTCAGAATCTCTTCCCGGATTCCTGCAGGCTTGAAGGGTTTGATGGAGGCATAGCCCTGCTTGTCTATCTCTGGGTTTGAACTCCTGGGGTAGAGATTGAGAGAGGGAGAAGTAACATGGGTGTGGTGGGGAAGGGGTTAAAGCAGGGCCCCATTTTATCTACAGATATAACTGATAATAAATTTCCCTTACACACAGGCTGCCATAGACTAATGATAGAAATCAACTATATAATCAATCATAACTCTTCATAAAACGGGGCCCTGGGGCCCTTTTCATAAAACTTGGTATCACGGACAAGTTGTCATAGTTGTTTTAACCCTATTCTAACTGGGGGGTCAAATTGACCCCCCCCCCCAACATTTCGCGCCACGATTCCGCAACGCGCAAAGATTTTGCCGTGGCGTTTCATGACTTTTTTCATTGAAGTCTCCCGCATATTTTGAGACCAAATTTGCGATGTCCGGGTACACCGTTCTGAAGTTACGCAATGTTTTGCATATGCATGTCAACCCAAAAACAGCTCAAATTCATGATTTTGTGTGCAAATCCAATGCAAATTGTGTTTTTTTGTTTAAATGATATAAATTAGATTATTTCAACTTTTAACCATTGAAATTAATCAATTCTAATGTAGATCAGCTTGGAAAAGTGCCTGCAACAAATTTTGGCCAAAAAACAATAGAAAAGGAAAGGTCGAAAAAACAATAAAATACACAAGAAATTAACAAAACAATACAAAACAAAAGAACAAAAGAAACTGATTTTGATTGCGCTATTTTTTTATAAGAACATTGTTCGATGTGTCTTGAGGAACTCTGACATAAAAATTTAGCAATCCTTCAATCTTTTTAATGGAGTAATAGGTGAAAATATGATTTCATGCGTAAATTTGCATAATTAATTTATCAAAAAATATAAAATCAAATTTTTTCTATTGTATGACCATATAATCTTGTAGTTGACATCCGGCTCTATGTACAGGCAAAATTTACAAATTGACCACCCCCCCCCCCCCCCCCCCCCCCCCGTAAAAACTTGGTCTCAAATAGCCCAGTTAGAATAGGGTATAAGCTACTGAAATCCTTGCATCTGACTGGCTGAGAGCAACTTTGTCACAGAAATGTGGCAGTTGTCACTGATAACAAGTTTCATGAAACGGGACCCTGGTATATCAAGTGAACAGGGTGTGATGACAAATATGAGCATGGTCTTCTTTATCAAAGGTAGCATGTTGCCACTGCTCTATCAGAGGGCCCTGCCTTTTAAATCACTACCCTAGTCGTTTTAAGGTACCTGTTCACATACCTGGGTTGAGAGGGACATGGTGGGTATAAATATCTTGTTCAAGGACGTATGTGTAAGCATTAGATGGGATTTGGATCTTGGACCGAAAGTCAAGTGTTTTAATCTGCCATGCCACAAAACCCCTCCCTCCCCCCCCCCATATCTACATTTGTATGAATGGATTCATGATGAATGCAGATTGTAATACTCTATGTGAATCACCAGATGTGGCTCCTGCTGTGAATCTTGGGATGGCTTCATTTGGGGACTCCTGGTTCTGCCACCACAGCAAGACTACTTCACCACCAAATTCAAATTCGATGCCGACATGTACCTTTCATAGGTTTCACAGGTTCTTCATGACAACCACATAGCTTGCCCCACTCTTGTCCACCATATCGTCGGTTGAGAATGAGAAGGGCGTTCAGTTATCTCAAACACAATGGCCCGAATTCACGAAGGTGGTACAAATGAAACCGTGGTTTAAATCATGGACAAAAACCATGGAGCCTCAAGTGTCGCATGGAATATTTCGGTACAAAATCAGTCATTGCGTCGATGAAATGATTATTTTGTAACAAAATGACAACATTTTGTAACTAAATGAACATTCCGTCCACGAAATGATAATTTCGCTAACGAAATATTCCATGCGACACTTGGCGCTCCATGGTTTTTGTCCATGGTTTAAACCATGGTTTCATTGTTTCAGGGTTTCAGGGCGGTGAGTTGGCTCAGTCGGTAGCGCGTCTGCCTCACGATCACGCGGCCCGGGTTCGAACCCGAGTCTGGACTGAGCAATGTTGTGTGTAAACATACCGTCCCCTCTAGCAAGAGGCAAAACACTCTGTCCCTCGGATAGGACATAAAATGGAGGTCCCGTGTTTGAGAGAGTCACAGCTCATGCACGTAAAAGATCCCGCTTCATTCATTCATCGCAAAGAGCAGGGTGTCTAACCCGGTGAAGTGGTCCCACCCCACATCCAACTGGACCCCATGGAAGACCAGCTTAGTGTATAGCTGAATATGGGCTATCCAGCCATCTTCACAGATGGAAAATGAACAACAAGAACAACAATTTGTACCACCTTCGTGAATTCGGGCCAATTGGTTTAGTGGCGACTGAACATACTTCTCATTCTCACCTGATGATATAGCAAAAACTAATATTTGTACAGGCAAACTGGATGACAAGTATCAAAATGCACTTGGTATCTACAGGCAGATGGAACAGCTTGTTACCTGCTCCTCTAGAGGAAAAATATCCATAAATTTGAATACATCACTTAATCTCGACACTCTTTATCCAGTGCCTACAGCTACAATTGTAACAATTATTTATGAATAACTTCTTTCATAGATCCATAACAAATCTTAACATCATCATGATGGGAGGAAAAGCAAAATTTTCTTACGTCAGTAACGACGACTTTGATGTTGTCTCCTGGAATTTGTGCCCATCCAGGTCGGTGTAGAATGTACTATTCGTTGGCTCCTGGAAATGGTCGTCTTGAATGAGCATGCCACCGTTGCTGTTGAGCACCATGCCGGCAAAGTTGTCCTCAAACCCTGGTGTCACTCCGACTTTGTCCACACCTTGGCGGGAGCAGAAGAATGTGGGCAGGCGCCACGAAAGTGCACATCTAATTCTGAATCTCGACTCACGTCACACAACTATAGACTCATAACAGTATGGTATGTGTCACTACGCACAAGATAGATCAACTCACTAGTAATTAAGGTAGCATGTAAAAACATTCAGTTTGTTACTATCTTGAATGTAGAATACCATCTGGGATGGTGTATCACAAATCTTTGATGTCACAGGTGTATAATGATGAAGGCATTCAGAGCCAAACTAATCTTGCTCTATATATTTATCACAAAATTTGCTGTCAGTGGATGTGAAAATTGCAAATCTTGAGATAAGGTGTGAATCTGTTTCACTGAATTGAGACCAGCTTTGGATAAATCACCATGGTAACACAAAATAACCATGCAAAACATGAAAAGATGAATGATCAAATACCTTTATGCCCTAGACTCTGACTTACCAGCTGTGTCTACTATTGAAGCTCCCTCAAGAAAACATCACTTCTTAAAGTTGTTTTTTCCCCCTTGCTCTTGCTAGATTTTCTTGAAATATGGTCTTTTCAACATGGATGAATCTGCCAGTTTGCAGAAAAAGTTGCATTTGGATTGGAAGCTGCCATACACAAGGCTCTGAAGCACAGGAAAACCACAGGACAGAACATTTGATGACAATCTATGCCCAAATAACTGCGAGGCAGTAGCTGAGACAGAAAGGAGAAGAAGATTTATGTAGTCCCACTAACAGATATTGATGCTGCCCACAATGCTTTGTGTGACACAGGACAAGTGAGAGACAGAGAGAGTGGAAACACAGCATCTACAGGAAACAAAGCATAGAGCACCGCCTTGTTGCTACTTACTAGATGTCGAAGATGATGATGAGGATGATGATGAGGATGATGTCGAAGACGATGACGACCCCTCGTTATTCCCATAGTCCTGTGACACGTGCCAAGCTATAGAGAAAGTTGATAGCACATTGTCTTGAGAGTGTCACGAGTTTTTATGAATCTCTAGCACCACCCGCTAAAGCTTGTGATCTAAGTGAAAAGTCATCCACCTCCAAAGTGGTCAGGCCTGAAAGCCACAACCTTCACTAGCAAGTCTGACCTCATGCACTCTGTTGTTCATCTACATAGATGGGCTTCAATGCTTCCAAAAGTATGTAATTTTTTTTTTTAGGCAGGTCTAACATTGCCCATTACATGTGGGTGACCTGACTGGGAATTCACCCGTATCTGAAATTAACAGGCTTGGAAGTCACACCCCTCCCTAGTGGCTTGACTTCAATCATCACTTGCTGTTTCAGAAGTTTGGTGTGGTAAAAACTTTTGAAAGATTTCATTCAAATCACTAGCTTAGAGTATGATAATGAAGCTGGATTACAAGAAGGTTGCTATATGTCTGAAAAGCTGGTAGCTTGAATGACCAACTACTTTGAAGGTAGATACAAAGTTTTGGGATTTAAAAAAAAAATCCATAAATGGAGTGACAGTGAAAGACTTTCTTCATACAAGGCATCACAACGGAGAGCTGTAGACCATATAATTTTCAATAGATTAGAATTCATGCTAGAAAGATGTTGTACATCTTTATGTAAATGATTGTGCTATAAGAGGTGACAAGGGAATAATTCTTGACCTAAAGTCATCATGGCAGAAATTAAAGGCAGCCTTGGCGTTACTTAACATGAAGCATGCAGCATAATATACATGACAAAACATGCAAGCAAAGAAGATACATGCAAAATATGTAAGATCAGATAAAATATGTGCAATAAAGAAGATGTACATGCAGCATAATATACATGTTAACAGACAAGCATAGGTCGTGAAAAATATCAAGAACATGTAACAGCATACAGCCATTATAAAAAAAAAAAAAATTAAGCAAGAAGAGCATGTATTATTGACATAGAAAACTGATAAAACATGGCACAAAACATAGAACAGTGAAAACACGGAGCAGAGTGAATACATGTAAGGAATTTCTTTTAAGTAACGATTCACGACCCGTACGCACACTGTGTACAATGCTCTGTTTTGGCTGATAATCCCAGGATAACAGATCTGTGATGATACAATCATATCAATGTGATGTGTAGTGTCACACAAACACACAACAAAATCCAACTTGATCTTCACATGCGAACCTGTCTTTACAGAATGCATAACATATTTGAAACTAGTGGAATGAGATGAAAAGGTATCTGGATTACAATACAAGAAAAGGTACGTGTTAATTTTATAGGTTCTTTGAGTCTAGTATATTCTGCCAGATATGTCAGCACCTTGTTGCAGTATTTGATGTGTTGCACACAGTGTGGACGCTTTATCCATAAAACTGCTCACAAAGGTTGTCACATGTGTGTGTCATATGCATACGTTCCCATCATGGCTGCATCACTGATGAAAGTTTTGTCCTCCGACTGGTTACTTTCTGATTGATAGGAGGAGGCGATGGGGGCCCTGACAGCAATGCAGGAGAGATCGGAGAAGCAGAGCTACGACTTGAGCGAGTCCAGGAAACAGTGCGAGTCATTACAGCAGCAACTAGCCCAGCTACAACAGATGGTAAGGGACCGATGGACTTCCCCCTTTCTCACAATCCCCCCCCCCCCCCACACACACACACCAATCAGACACATGGCAATAGTGGCATCGTACCATGTGTATTACCCCCGACCAGGGTCCCACAAACCTACTAGCTCATCAGCCCAGGGCAACTGAAGCTCACTGTTGGGCAAGTAATATGAATGTGGCACTTTTGCTGTTCAAAGTGATGGGGCCTTTGCCCCCAAATGTCCACTCTATTGAGGCGAGTTGGTAAACTACATTTGTATCCATTGTATTGTCATGCTCGTTCCGTCCCATTGATTTGACAGAACATGAGGTTCAATGTTTTCACCTTGTGTAAAGAGCAGGATGAAAATTCTACTAGAACGATCATTAGTGAGACACAAATTAGAATTGGTGAACAGCTGTAATCCCCATTTTCACTCTACTATTATGTCAAATCTAGCACATATCATAACCATATGAAATAGGGTCTTCATCATCTCCTTTTGTGCAAAGAAGTCATTACCATTTCTGTGTCACTGTTGGAATAACATATGAATTATTTGAATCCACTGCCATAATAATGCAGCTTAGAGGTTGCATGGAAAGGCATGTATGCGAAAGGGGCTGCAGAAATTGTCAAAAAGATATTTTGAAAATGCCCAACATTTGCACGAAAGGAATGTGATGTTAAAGTCCCAGTTTCATGTTTCAGTATGTTAGATGGGGTGTGAAACTTGATTCCAGGTCAAGCCAATTGGTAGCAGCAACAAATATATGTGACCCACTACAACAAAAGGATCCTAAAGTCGCTGACGGCTGAGCCAAGAAAATCGAGTTTGAAGTCATGTCATCAAAATTGGTCAAAACCATTGGATTTCTGTTTTTGGCATAATTTTGTAGTCTAATGGTTTGTCTATCATCTCCCGAAATTTTTGAAGATAAATGATCAAAGGAAAGGCAAGAAATCAGCATTTTTCTGGGCCATGATTTTCCGACTTTCAACATGACAGAAACGTATCCGAAGATTTGGATTTAGTGCCGCAGCTAGACCCCGCCCCTAGCAACAAGGGAGTGATCTTATTGGTCAGTGCGTGGCATCCTATTCACTGATTGGTCGTGCGTAGACCGCTGGTGCTAAGCTTTAATGACCATCACGGAGGTCGCTAGGAGTATGCCTTCTATTGTTAAGCAGTGAAAACTGTCTCGCTTCCCCTTCATCATGATAGCGTCGGAAGGAAAACTTTGAAGGCATTTTTCTCGAAACTCTGATTTCCTCAACCACTTGACATGCGCTAATGAAATTGTCGATATCTCCGCAACCGAGTACTTTTATGAGTTGTGCCATATATGAAATTAAAGTTGAAGAGTAAGGGAATAAGGATTTGTCATTTTCAGAAAATTGTTCTCCCTCGACTTTCGGATCCTTTTGTTGTAGCGGGTTACATATGGCAACTAACTCTAGCAAGTAACCACCACAAGTTAAAGCGGATTTAATCACTTTCCTCTTCCCCATTTCTCCCAGATGGCATCTGGAAAGCACAATGGTCCCAGTCTCTCAGACGACGACAAACTTCAGAAGGGCTCAGACAGCAAGTCACCGGTAGGAGGACCCCCTCCGCCGCCACCACCAATGATGGGCGGGCACCTCCACCACCACCACCTCCATTCCCAGGGGGAGGACCTCCCCCTCCACCTCCACCTGGTTTCCCTGGTGGTCCCCCACCCCCACCAGGTATGTCATCCTCTGACTCAAATTTTTAAAAAGTGAGCTTTATTTCCCACTTTGTATAGTCCAAACATACTTTTATGCAGTCTCTTGAAACTCAGTCTCCTCCCCCTTTAAGATTAGCCTTCATATAAGTGTTTTTTGTTTGTTTGTTTGTTTGTTTTCAGACCAAAATTTGACAATTAGGTTCCAGTATTCATGTTCAAATATAAGAAAGGATAGATGGACATCATTCAGTGTAATATAAGCAACATATTGAATTAGTAACAATGAACTATTTATTTCAACCCATGCCAAAGATGAGATGAATATCGTTTAACATAGTTTAATATGATGTTGTAAAATCGATGATATTAAATATTCTGTTTCAGTCCCTTACTGCCATGTCAGTTCATAGGTGTCAATTTGACACCGTAGGATGAACTTGGAGGAATCATGGTGGTCTCAAAATTTCGCTGGAGAAACATCATGGCATCACCATGCTTTTCTTTATGTATACAAGGGTTTTGATGCTTAATATCCCAATTGTGAATTCATTTGTGTCTGTCACTCCTCTCACCCCTCCCACAGGTGTGCCAGGTCCCCCTCCAATGGGCGGCATGATGCCTGCTAAGAAGAAGGACCTGCCCAAGCCATCAAATCCTCTCAAGTCGTTTAACTGGTCCAAGCTCCAGAGGATAGAGGGCACCATTTGGCAGGACCTCGACGACCTCAAGGTACATTATACAGAGACTCCAACCCCAAGCACCTTCTGATCTGGAGATTCTCCCGCCCGAAACCCCTAGCAATCGGGAGACTCCAAGTTGATGTGTGCGAAGCGCGAAGTTCCTAGGGTTCTAGATGTTCTCGGGTGCTACCTAAGGCTTATTTTTTCAACATACGATAGCAATAAGTGAGAAATCCTTTCCACCGGGAGACACAGAGCCAGGACGGGAGAAATCAAATCTCCAGCGGGAGAACGGGAGATTTTGCAAAAATGGGTTTTCGGCGGGAGATCTCCCGTCGAAAACGGGAGAGTTGGAGTCTCTGCATTATATGCTGTCCTCTGAGATGATCTATTTTATCTCCACCTCTCATGAGTCTCCACTTTCAATCTCCACATTCATACCCCATTCATGCTTAGCAAATTTAATGCAAGATTTCCAGAGATCTCGCCGGCGACGCTGTAATGTGATAAGCATCATGGGTAAACTCCCAGGTAGAATATCAGATGATTTTTCAGAAGTGTGCTCATGAACCATTCGTGGTTAACTGGCATTTGTCCCTACAAACTCCTGGCAGACACTGTAGTATCAAAGGCATAGCAGGTAAACTCTTTTGAGTGCAAAGTGAAGGTCAACATATCAACATCACCTTGTGGGCCATTTTGCGAGTGTGCCATAAACGTGTACTCGCACTGCAGATGAGCGGGCGAGAAAAATTAATTCAGGAGCTCATTTGCCAGTATGAAAGAAATTTCTCATTGGTGTTCCCCATTTGATTTCCCATTGAATCTCATGTGTGATCACCAAGTGACTAGGATGAAAGGGCTATCAGTCATGTACATATATCATGCACCTTGGTTCACTGGCACCTGAAAATGTGAATTCCTTGGGTACCATCCATCACAAACATTCATTTTTTTAGCTCACCTGAGCCAAAGGCTCAAGTGAGCTATTGCGATCGCCCTTCGTCCGGCGTCCGTCGTGCGTCGTGCGTCGTGCGTAAACTTTTTACATTTTCATCTTCTTCTTGAAAACCCCATGACCGATTTTCATCAAACTTGGCAGGTAGCATCCCTAGGGGGTTAGGAACTCAATTTGTTAAAATGGGCACCATGCCCCACCCAGGGGGCCCCCAGGGGGGCCCAAACCCCAAAAATTAAGGAATCTGTAAAAATCTTCTTCTCTAGAACCAGAAGTGATAGAGCTAAGTTAATACTATGAGTTAGTACATTGATGACTGTAGTTTCAAGTTTGTTCATGGCAGAATCAGGGGTGCCCCCCTTGGGACCAGGGGAGGGGGGTGGGGAGGGGTTCTAATGGGGCCTAAATTGTACATTTTCATCTTCTTCTTAAGAATCCCATGACCCATTTTCACCAAACTTGGCAGCTACACGTAGCATCCCTAGGGGGTTAGGAACTCAATTTGTTAAAATGGGCACCATGCCCCACCCAGGGGGCCCCCCTGGGGGCCCCCTGGGTGGGGCATGGTGCCCATTTTAACAAATTGAGTTCTTAACCCCCTAGGGATGCTACCTGCCAAGTTTGATGAAAATCGGTCTTGGGGTTTTCAAGAAGAAGATGAAAATGTAAAAAGTTTACGCACGACGCACGACGGACGACGCACGACGGACGACGCACGACGCACGACGCACGACGCACGACGCACGACGGACGCCGGACGAAGGGCGATCGCAATAGCTCACTTGAGCCTTTGGCTCAGGTGAGCTAAAAAAGTACAATGTATACCATCAATGGGAAAAAAAAATGTAGATCCATGATTAATGTGTCTCCTTTAGAAAGGAGCATAAAGAAAGAAGAGATAGAGGAAAAGAGAGAAAAACAAGACAGGAGAGAGAAAGAGAGATGTCAAAAAAAGTTGGGGAGGGTTCTCTAGTAGAAAAAAAAAGTTAGCATGCATGAGATCAAGAATTCAAAAGGCTTGAAAGGAATGACAAATGCCTCCAGGTAACAAAGGCTTTTGTGCGTTGAGTCATTTAAAAGATCTTGAGAAGTTTCTGCATGCAGAGACACTCTGTCCTGCCTCACAATTGGACCAGCAGCGACAGTTTTGTGCATGCATGTCTACTTCGTCATACATGTAAAACCTGTCGCTACCGAAGTAAGACTGATGTAGACTCATCACCAGCACCTTTCATTTATTATTCAAGAGCCTGGCTATCTAGTATTTGCACTTTGCAAAGAAACCTCTTGAATTAGGCATATGTGTCTGCCACTATCTGGTAGCAAAAGAAGAAAATGTGCATTTGTCACAAGGTGTTCACAGAGATCTGTTTACTGTAGAAATATGTAAATTTAGCCCACCGTTGGTACGGGACTATCCTTAGCCCACTTTCTGTTTACACTCGTTTTTGCCAAAGTGGGCTAGCCCCACCGATAGTACGGTACTATCTGGCCCTGCAAAATAGCAGGGGTTAGCACCGCAATTGCGGTGCCAAGCAAGTGAGTGTAAACAGAACGAAAAATAATCCTGGGCTAAGCGAAGGAGGCGAAGTCCGACCCTCACTGACCAATCAGAAACAGGTAATCAAGTGCTGCCGTTGCGTGCGTGTACGTGTACAGTACACAGCGTAATCATGAATATTCATGTGGTTTGGAAAGTCCGGGGCTAAGAAATACGAGTGTAAAAAGGTCAGTTTTCTCCTTAGCCCCGGACAAGAGATAGTACGGGACTAATTGGTGAGTGTAAAAAGCCGAAAAAATTGGTACGGGACTAACGATAGTCCTGGGTCAGAGAAAGTCCGGGGTTAAGAAACACAAGTGTAAAAAGCCCTACACGTACTGTACAGCCAAATAATCCAACCCAGGCAATAGTTTTTGGTTACAATAATTCAGATGGGAGATGGTGTCCAGATCAAAGGTTCTTAATCGCCACGCAGCCGTAGAAATTGTCATTAAAGGCTCAAGTGAAAAAGGCATTTGCAGAGCAGCTAATAATTCCTTCAAAAATATCTCCAGAAAACTTGCTCATCATACATTGTAGCATAAATCAAAGAACTCTAACTTATCACCAAAATAGAGCAACCGGAAGTCCTAATCACTAAATTTGTAATTACATCAGAGAGGTATCTGGGTGATGCAGTATATATACTTGACATACAGTGTAGGCACCATGCTAGAGGCACACCCCATTAAGACTGATATGATGGTACATCTGAATCACATTGTTTTAATACTTGTATCTCACTTTAATATATGGGGAATGAAACCAGCTAAAGGAATCAACTATACAGTCATGATGGCAAGGAATTACAGTTTTATATAATCCACATGCCTAGAGCTGACTGATTTGTCCTCTGAAACAGAGTTTGCCTCATCTGGCTTACAATGAGATGTATCAAGCAGCCCTTTTCTGATAAAAGTATAAGCAATACCAGTACAAGTATGTTTATAATATCTGCATTAATTACTATGTCAAATATGTATATTTACAAGTCATTGTAAGGAGGAATATCTGGAAGCATTATTCAGGATCAAACATGGAATTATGACCACACAATTTTGATTCTTGTTCGATGAAGTGCATTCCCAGGGCAAGACAGTACAGAAGAGCTTGTGGTGCCAAAAAACGAGAGAATAAGGAAACAAACAAACAACAAAGTTTCTGCATGGTTTGTATGCATGAGATAAAATGGACACTCAAGTTTACAATTTATACTTTTAAAATGTTAATCACCAGGGGAGGGGGATATTTGCTACTGACACTATAGATCTGACAGAAAGTTGATTCATTTCTTCTTTCCAGACACCTCCTGATTTTATAATCTCAAAATGTTAGAACATACATTGTATATGATCCAAATGTGAAAATGTGTAAAAGAAAAAGACAAACTCGGGAGGGTTTGAAGAGTGCCATGGCTGCCTTTAATGGAGACCCTAATCTAAACTGTCAAGGGTGATTAATCATCCCCAGTTTACAGAGTGTGAAATGATGGCATTTTGCGATCACAGATTATGCATCATTTCCAAACGACAGCACACACCCATCAGCGCAAAGTACCAAGGAATGTCCCAAGTGTACATACAGCAAGAGATGCACTTCAAAACATTGCAAAGAGATGGTTCCAAAAGCCCTACCGCATTGTCACAGTGATTGTGATCATACATACCTAATATTGTAATAATTATACTGCCTATGATAATTACTTTCAATATATTTAATTTTGACTACATGTATCGTCAATACATTGTTGTAAAATCATCATTTTATTGAATATGAAAATAATTTCCAATACAATTGATTTTGAGCACTGTCCTCACAAAAGGGTAAAATATACATTCTTCATCATTAATATTCTTATTTGGGTGTGTGATTGATACATGTAGAAAGTCCTAAGACATTCTGACATTCTGTGAATGGTAATATTCTCATCAAAATTTGAATTAGAATATAAGCCATCTGTACGGGGAAAAATATGACTTCATCTCACACACTACGGTACATGTAGCTCATTTTTAGGCACTTTTCACTCATACTGCAGCTATTGTCTTTAGCATTCAGAAAACCTGTTCCTGATGTTTCAATTTAATGTGTAATATTTTGAATATTCCTTGTACCTGATATTGATACAATCTGCTACTTGACTTACAAAATTAGAAATAATGATATAAACATACCAGCCCCTGGTCCCTCTGTATTGTGAATACACAGAAGATAAATAGAATCCTATGTACATATTCATTTCAGATTGCTTTCAAAAAGATTTTTTTACTGTTGCACTGCAAGTAATGATTATCATTGAACATTAGGTAGGAATGTTTATCATGAGCACAGGAGTGGTAATCTACTTACCTATTACAGAATGCAAATTCATTGGCATTTTGTTGCAGTTTTTTTTTTTTCCTGCGAAGATTACACTTAATGTGCCACCACCAGAAGCACAAAAGATGACTAATGTAGGCCTCTGAGGCATTTTTTTTTTCTTTAGCTGTATGATCATTCATCTGAAACAGAAGGGTGTGGGTGAAATTTGACTTTTCTAAGCAAAGCATGCATGAATGCATACTCTATTAATAATGGAATTCAATGCACCATTTCCACAAGACTGAACATGCAAAGGAAATGTGGCAACGAATTCACAGGCTTATTGCCAACATTCAGCCTTATATTTTTTGCAGTCAGCACATGGAAAGTTTTTTTGTGATAAGTGTGGCAGCATTTGAAATCACTTTTGGTAGTACTTATATACAATAATGTACTATTATAATAAGCAGTATTCATCAATGTGTGTATGTACACTATGCTAATGCAATACTGTATACGCTATAATTTTCGCGTACATAAATTTTCGCGAATTGCCGCTGTCACACATTTTCGCGAGTGGTTAGATTCGCGATTAGGGAACCAGAGAAAATATGAAGTGGCAAAGAAAGTGTGAATTTTCAACTTACTAGCAATAAGAATGATACTAGTTATACACTGCATGAAAAATACTTCACCAAACTCTGCGAACTAGTAAGTTAGAATTCAACATTTTTGAAGTGGTTAAGTCCATCGCGCTAGATTTCTGACGAGTGGTCCCTTGCGATAATGGATTGGCTCTCTACAGTACTCGTAAGTAGACGTGGACGTGCTATTATGTACGTAAACAAGCTTAGCCAGCATGGTCTGTTCGGTAAGCCATGACATGGTATACTAGTACTGAAATGTTCGTATCATCAAGGCAAGGGATTCATTTTGGAAGGTAATATTTTCATGTGTTGTTAATTTCCCGAATAGCACCCGACTCGCGAAATTCGCGAAAATAAAACCCCCGCGAAATATATAGCGTATACAGTAGTTTATAACCATCAGCGGATAAAAAGAAACGTCTAGATATAACAAAGGCATGAGTCACTTATTTTGAGAAACTGTGTGAAAAGAAGAGATGGAACTTAGTGAGACACCCAAGGCAACATTTATTCATTGAGTGCATAAACAAACACTGTATTCCTGTCACTTGTTTTTATGCAGATTGACTTTAACAGTGACGGCCACAGTTGACTTGACAGCGGGACAATGTCCACAGAATCAACAAATGTCACAGGAACACAAGTTTGAGCAGAGTCTTCTTTTTCATTGAGTCATTCAATTTCTTTGGAATAAACATTGAAACGTTTTCTTCCATATCAGCCAACAGATATAAACACACTCACACACTCACACGGCTTTTCCACAGGTTCCTGATGAAGCACAATTTTTTTCTGTCTCATTTGCATAGCCAACAACTATGGTAACTTTTAGTAAAAAAAAACCCACCCAATTACAGTGTAAACAAAGAAATAAGATAAACAAACTTCAGCTTTCATTATCACAATTGGTAGATTCGAATAACAGCTGACACTTGCCTAATACATCTTCACTGTTCTATAGGAACAGTTAAACAGTACCTTAAAACTTTTGTACAACAACTGTAAGACAGAATGACAATTATTCGTCCAAGTCCTGGATTATAAAGCCCTATTACCCCTTGCTATCCCAATAGTTTCATGGGATGTTTCCTCTATTTGTTCCCAAGCTACACAAAAATCCTGTTAATCAACCTTGGGGAGTACACTCATTACCTTTTATCAGTGGTATATCACATCTACCAAACTTGCCTACCAAAGAGAACTTATCTTGAGCAAACATCATATTGGATATCTATTACATAAGGGTTGCTCCCTTCAAAGAGACTTTGCTAAATACACATTTCAAATGCAAAGTCAAAGGAGATGTTTGCTTGTTTTCCTCTCGCTGATAGCATGTACTAATCAATTACACCTAGATATCCAGAAATGACTGTTTAACTCATGCATCATAATTCTAAGG
>NW_027273642.1:10000-12189 GCF_040938485.1 Diadema antillarum | reverse complement strand
TGTGTGTGTGGGGGGGGGGGGGTGGTGCGTTTTGACCATGGTCTTACGTACAATGTGCCATTGCAATTATCCACAAACAGTTAGCAGCGTAACAAAAAAACACTTTTACCTCATTATTACACTTTGGAACTGATCCCCTTTACAATCTAAGCATTACACGTAATTCCTTTCACGCGGCAAAATCAATCCTGTAGTCAAGTAGGTAAATTTCCATCAGCTCTGAGCTGTCGCACAAGCGCAGAATACGGTCGTGGCGATACTTTACGACTCAGCTGTGACAGTCATCCCGTTATTTCTTGTTCTGGCTGATCTGCCGGGGGGGGGGGGGGGGTGACATAGGGTGGGAATTTGTGAGGAACATTGCTGACATGATCGTTGTGAAGGGGAAATTAACATTGTGCTCTGTGGTGGAAGTCGAGACGTATTAATCAAGCTCGGCCTGAATTTATGGACTCTGCTCTCTAGCTTCAGAGCTCTACTTGTTCCTCGATTTTCCTGATTCCTCCTGACCACCATCTCTCTTGGAGGAGCGCACACTCTTCCTGTTGCTAGGCGTTGCTAGGGAGAGTTGTACATCAGGGATACATTGAGTGCCATGTTCTCATCAAGGCGGCGCCATAAATCCCTCTTTTCCCAGACGCGAGATTGAAAATCTGCGCGCAAAGACGCGACTTTCTTTGTCTGTTTGTTTACGCATTATGATTTTGTCATTAACCGTAGCTGCGAATCCTCTCGTGTAATGGATTTCGAGTCAATTATGTTGTCAGGTGCGACAGAGTTCAGAGAGCAGGGAATAAGTTAGGGTCATCAAGGCGCGCAAAGCATGGGTTCTCTTTTAATTTTAAAAGAAGTATGAGAAAACACCGAAGACAGGTATCAACAGCGATCAAAGATCCGCGTGTACGTTTGTGCAAGGTGAGAACACGCGTAATACAAAGTGTACTGCCATCAGAAATTCCATTCTACAATAGGGTATATTATTAGAAAACAGAAAGAAGCGAACTAATGATTAAAAAAAAGATAACACAGCAATTACAATAGTTCTCTTTATAAGCACATTATATAATACACTTTGTAGGGGTGGGGCGGGGTCCAGGGGGCACAGTACGTCATTTGGGGAAACTGAGATAAGGTTGAAATCCCCTCACCCTGGCTCAACGGCGTAGCCAGGATTTCATCTTAGGGGGGGCGGTTAGTCTGCGAGGGAGCGAAGCGACCGAGCCCGAGCGAGCGGAGCGAGCGAGGGGGGGGAGGGTGTGGGAGGGGGGTGTCCCCCCTCCCACGGTAAGAACTTTTTGCGTTTGGATGTTGTAAATGGTGCAATTTGATGCATGTTTTTGCGCGTTTTATCGACGTGAAACAGTCCCACTTGTTACGGTAGCAGTTTATTTTGATGTAGATTATCATTGAACAATTTGCCTATAAAATGGTATAATTTAGATACACTTCTTGTATTAATTCTTTTCACTGAATATCATGAACGCGACTGAACCCGAGCGAGCGGGAGCGAGCGAGGGGGTAGGGTGAGGGTGAGGGAGGGGGGTGTCCCCCCTCCCACGATAAGAACTTTTTGCATTTGGATGTTGCAAATGGTGCAATTTGATGCATGTTTTTGCGCGTTTTATCGACGTGAAACAGTCCCACTTGTTTAAGGTAGCAGTATTAGTGTAGATTATTATTGAACAATTTGCCTATAAAATGGTATAATTTAAATACACTTCTTGTATTAATTCTTTTCACTGAATATCATGAACGCGACTGAACCCGAGCGAGCGGAGCGAGCGAGGGGGGAGGGGAGGGTGTGGGAGGGGGGTGTCCCCCTCCCACGGTAAAAAACTTTTTGCATTTTGATTTTGCAAATGGTGCAATTTGATGAATGTTTTTGCGCGTTTTATCGACGTGAAACATTCCCACTTGTTTAAGGTAGCAGTATTATTTTAGTGTAGATTATTATTGAACAATATGCCTATATAAAATGGTATAATTTAGATACACTTCTTGTATTAATTCTTTTCACTGAAATATCATGAACGCGACTGAACCGAGCGAGCGGAGCGAGCGAGGGGGAGGGGAGGGTGTGGGAGGGGGTGTCCCCCCTCCCACGGTAAGAACTTTTTGCATTTTGATGTTGCCAAATGGTGCAATTTGATGCATGTTTTTGCGCGTTTTATCGACGTGAAACATTCCCA
>NW_027273642.1:0-7500 GCF_040938485.1 Diadema antillarum | reverse complement strand
TTCTTCTTGAAAACCCCAAGACCGATTTTCATCAAACTTGGCAGGTAGCATCCCTAGGGGGTTACCACAAAATACTGGTAAACCCTCACAGACATCAACTGTATTGTTATATACAAGTTTATGTGCCTGTGATACAATTGGTGGTGGCATGTACATCCATTGACTGCCGTGTGGAGCAGCCTGTAGTGAAAACGAGTGTTGGCTCTTTTGACTAGGTAAGTCATTGTATTTCTCATGTTGTATATTGCATTGGAGAGTGTTTGTAATCATGAACTCCAACCATTTGGAGATTTGGAGATTGCGTGTTAAGAAAAACTCCAATACTATGTATATAAATTCCAAAGTTAGTATATGTTATGCCAAATGTAATGATCGATGATTGATGCTTGTGTATTACTTGAAGATATGATATTACAATGCACTACAATGTATTTGCTTTTTGAATGTTTTATGAATGGACATGATTTTGCATAGACTCAAGTTCATTGCTAGACAGACAAAATTGGGAAACTGACTTGGAATTACAAGTCAGATGTTTGATTGCATGCATGCATATTGAAATGGCCTGTAGACCCTCACACTCAGAGAAAGTGAGGCTATGCTCGTAAACATTGAGGTCTACAATGTGCAGCAGCACCCCCCTTCTCGTCTGGAGTGACAGATTTATGTCCACTGACCGTTGGGCTGTGAGTGGCAGAGGTCACTGCACTATTGAATTGTGGAATGTTTAACTCTAGAGGGGGAGGACTAGCCACTAGATGTGAAGAACCTTGCAAAGAACTAAATGTGAGAGACAGCTGTGCGCTTGTGAGTATATGAATGTTGTATATATATTCATGCCCTTTATAATGTATACATGTTAACTGTACATGTGTACAACTGCTCAGTGTAATTATTGTATGCATTGAGCACTATTTCCACTCAAACTGGGAGTCACAAATAGTTGGCGACCCCAAATGAAGCAATTATACTCTGCCAGGTCGATCAGATAGATCAAAGCTTTATTTGTGGCAGCAGTGTTGCATAATATTCAGAATGTTGAAATGTTAAACTGAAGTTCGAGAGGCTACACTGACCGTAAGCACTTGTGTGTCAAAATGAATTGACAAACATTTATGACAAACGCTTATGATGGTGGTCTCCTGCATCGCTTATGATGGTGGTCTCCTGCATTCAATTATCTCTGTTGTTTACTGAAAAATACTGTATATTTTATTTTATGTTGCTGTGTATCTACGTTGCTCAATGCAATCACCTATGTGAATCTATTTATGTACTGTTTTCGATTTATTTCACTGCACTTGTTATTCTTTGTCTTTGTACTTTTTGAAGTTTGCATTCAAATTGCATCTGATTGAATGCAGAAATAAAAGCAAACAAACAAACAAACATTTGATGATCGGAGTTTGTATCTGTATTGTCTAATGCGCTCATATAGGTTTATGAGGCAAGTATAAGTAAAGACAATGTATCAGATCAGATTTTGGAGTGGACTTCCATACTCCTGAGGAGATATTATTGATCAGATAGACACAATATTAGGAAAGTCCTGTGTCTTATAAACTCTTTTGACTAGATACATATTTGGATGAGAGCTTTGGCCAGCCTTTGCTTGGTTCAGCGTGACTGACGGCTACTGAGCATTGCATCAGCTACCGTGTACGACTGGTTTGTGACTGCTCTGGGCTCGTCGACAGGATAACCGGCGAGAGAGACAAAGAGACAGCAACGAGTCGAATCATCGTTATACACTGGCAAATATTTTGTTATGCTAATGTAACAAAGGTTACAATTGAGTCTGTGAACAAATTGAATTGAGTGATGTACTTTGTTGAACTACAAACAAGCTAATAAAGTTTGTCATTGGATTATTTTGTCAAAACTTAATCCCAGGTGTGATATTCTTTATTCATGAACTCGGGAGTGCAACATTCGGGTTTACATAAATTGGGGGCTTGTCCGGGAACCATTGTTTTCTTAATTGTATAATTGCATTTGTTTGGTGACACATGTTACCGAAACTGAGTCTTGATTATTATTGTTGATTGTTACTGTTACATTCACCATTTTCGTTCTATTGTACCAAAGAGCCAACACTCGTGTGCAGGAAACAAAGCGATGGCAGGTAAAAGTTTGAAGCAGATTGGTCAGGATTGGTGCAAGAAGGAGGAGATTAGAGTAGAGAATGCCCTCCTACTTGCAACAGGTGTAAAGACTGTGCCAACAGAGGTGTTTGCACTGGCACTGTCAGAGTTATATCCCACATTACTTGAGGTGTTTAAGACGGGATGATCCCGATACAGGGGAAACATTGCTTCCGTGTGAATTCGAAGATGCAGTGCTATGTTAGGATTACAGGCACAGGTTGTCATTTCAGTAGATGGGGAGACTATGTGCAGAGTAGTGCGGTTGGACGGTTAGGACCAGTCAGAGGAAACAGGGTCAGTGTCAAGGACCTGAGGGAGAGAGGTTTTGGTTAGGGAATGGAGAAAAGCAGGACGTAGAGCTCAGGAAATCCAGTCTCAAGACATCCCCACCACTAACAACATTCCACCCCCTTCCCCTGGTAACAGTGAACCATCCATGTCATCCAAACCTCAGTCGTCCCAGCAGAGTGCTACTGGTGTTCCTTGCTTCAAGTGTGGAGAGGAGGGCCACATCAGTAGAAACTGTCAAAATTCTGTCCCCCCTGATGTACTGAGCAAAAAACTTATCAACTACATCCTTGGCAACCAGGGAAATGAGAAAGGGCGCCTGGGAAGGGGAAGCCAGGGACCCCAAAAATTAGATTCTCCCCCACTTGTTTCTAAAGTTGATGTTTCCAAGAACGATGTTCCTGAAGGTTTAGTAGGAGATGCTATCAACCCAAAATGTTGGATAGATGGAAAGGAGACAAAATGCCTTCTTGATAGTGGGTCTCAGGTCACTCTTATACACAAGAGCCTTTTCGACACACTAGATAGGGAGTTGCATGAACTGAGTGACCTAGTCCTGTACCATGGAGGAGATGGGACTATGCCCTATCTGGGTTGGGCTTACGTCAACATAGGTTTTTGAACGGTCATTTGCTGGCACAGGGACTAAGTTTAGTACGCTAGCTCTTGTAGTACCAGACCCCCAGCGTCCCTGTGACCATAGAGTGATTATTGGCACTAATTCAGGACTTTTCAGGCACTGTTTTGAATCTTGTAGGAGGATGCCTGGAGCACGCTTTGCCCAGTCATTGCAGATAAGTGCTACCTGCAGGGATATCTACGCCAGCATATCGAACAAGAGAAGGTGTCCCCTGGTGGCAAATTGGGCACTGCTAGGACCAAGAAAGGACATAGCACGCAAATACCTCCCCACACCAAATTGGTAATGACTGCCCAAATTAGGAATCCCCTGAAGGAAGAAATGACTGTTTTCGTAGAGTCTAATCCCCACAGCAAACTTCCATGTGGGTTACATATAGCCCCAGGAGTACAGAAATTGTCAGTGGTGCGATTGGAAAGGTAAGGGTGCTGGTGACCAATAGTAGCCCTGAGTCTATCACTGTCCCTGGCAACTGCCCAATAGTAGATGCCTATGTCCCCGACAAGTGTTTCCCTACCCCGAGTAGTTTTCCAACCCAGCCTCACATTTACACCGAGGCAACCCATTCCCAAGTAAGTGCTAATGTAGGCGATAACACCCCTTCCCCTCAAATTGACGTTAGTGAGGCTGCCCATCAATTGAGGCCCGATTTCCCCGGAGTGGAAAGAAAGGCTGCTCAGTCAGTGCAGGCAGAGGAGTGATGTGTTCTCCAGGCATGAATTTGACCTAGGCAGTACAGGCTATACGGAGCATCAGATTCGTGTTAATGATGACACACCATTCCGTGAGAGGTCTCGGAGGGTGCCTCCCTCTGATCTTAGGGACTTGCAGCAACATCTTCAACAGCTGTTGGAGAACAACATAATTAAGGAGTCTAAGAGTCCCTATGCCTCCCCAATTGTGCTGGTTCGGAAAAAGAATGGTACTTTAAGAATGTGCGTTGACTACCGCACACTCAATTCTCGTACCATCCCCGACCAGTACACAGTGCCCCTGATACAGGAGGCCATTGATTCCCTGAGTGGCAGTAAATGGTTTTCTGTCATCGACTTAAAGTCGGGATTCTACCAAATCCCGATGCGTGAAAACTGACAAGGAGAAAACGGCCTTCACTTGCCCTTTGGGGTTTTACCAGTTTGAGCGTATGCCCCAAGGGGTGAAGGGAGCACCAGCAACCTTCCAAAGGCTAATGGAGAAGTGCATGTCAGGTCTGAACATGTTAGAGGTGTTGGTGTACATGGATGACCTGATAATCTTCTCCAAGACGCTGGAGGAAATGGAGGAGCGACTGGCTAGGGTGCTGGATAGGCTGCAGCAATTTGGCTTGAAGGTATCACCAGAAAAATGCCAATTTTGCTGTCAGTCGGTTAGGTACCTTGGTCATGTAGTCTCCGAGGCTGGGGTACAGACAGACCCAGACAAAGTGGCCGATGTAAGAACCTGGCCCAGGCCACAGACAGTGAGGCATGTCAAGTCTTTCCTGGGATTCGCTGGCTATTACCGGCGATTCATAAAGGACTATGCCGAGATTTCCCGTCCTTTGAACTCACTTACAAGTGGGTGCGTTTACCCCAGGAAGCGAGGACGTCCACCTCCAAAGAAAGATCCGAGCCCGGATGCACGAGAGGCAAGTGACCCCCTTGGTGATGCTTGGACTGAGGAGTGTGAGAATGCTTTTCAGGTTTTGAAGCATCGTCTGGTCACAGCCCCAGTCTTAGCCTTCGCAGACCTGTCAAAGCCTTTTGTGCTCCATGTTGATGCCAGCCGTGATGGACTGGGTGGTGTCCTGTATCAAGATCATGGAGGTAAGCTTCGTCCAGTGGCATATGGAAGTCGGGGACTGTCCCACAGTGAGAAGAACTATCCAGCCCACAAGCTGGAATTTCTTGCTCTTAAGTGGGCAGTCACCGACAAATTCAGGGATTACTTGTATGCAGCAAAAGGTACACGGGTTATGACAGATAATAACCCACTAACATATGTCCTGACGTCGGCAAAACTCGATGCCACAGGACATAGATGGCTTGCTGCACTTTCCTGCTTTGATTTTTCCATCCATTATAAGCCAGGAAAGACGAACATTGAAGCAGATGCGCTGTCACGGAAACCACATCCTCCCAGCCTCGACAAGGAGTTTGAGGATCGCCAGCAGTGCAAGATTAGTGATCTGGAGGCAAGGCTGCATGAGACGTCAGACTCAGGTGAGAAAGTGTCTACACTCTCTGCCTTCTGTCAGACGCATTATGTTTCAGCCAACTCTCCTCATAAAAGCCAGCCATACGTCGAGACCCTGTGTGCCAGTGCAGAGTCTATCCCAGGTCTGTATGCAAAGGGCTCAGACCTGAATGTAGTAGACTGGGCACAGGCTCAAAAGGCAGATCCCAACTGAAACTAGTCAGGGATTATGTTGAACGTGGGGAGAGGCCGCAGTCTTATACCGGCCTTTCAAGAGAGGCTGCCCTAATACTCCGCGAGTTCGACAGGCTAGTTCTGTGCAAAGGAGTCCTCTACAGAACTTTCACTGACGCCTTAGGCAACCGGCATCACCAGTTAGTATTGCCTGTCCGGCGCCATGTCGAGGCAATGAGGGGCATACATGACGGTGTTGGCCACCTTGGGATCGAGAAGTCCATAGCTTTGGTTAGAGACAGGTTCTACTGGCCAAAGATGAGTGCTGACATTACGGAGTGGGTCAAGCATTGCCCTCGTTGTATAGCAAGAAAGACTCCTCCAAAGCCAGCAGCCCCATTGGTGAGTATTCACACAACCAGCCCACTGCAGCTGGTCTGCATGGACTTTCTCTCCCTAGAACCAGACCGCTCGAATAAGAAGTCTATCTTGGTAGTGACGGATCACTGCACACGATACGCACAAGCCTTCCCCACGAAGGATCAGACTGCTGCCACTGTCGCCAAGGTCCTGTGGGAGAACTTCATTGTACATTATGGTCTGCCCCAACGCTTCATTCTGATCAAGGTAGGGACTTTGAGAGTAAAGTGATCCATGAGCTGTCAAGGCTCCTTGGCATTAAGAAATCAAGGACAACTCCTTACCATCCCCAGGAGACCCTCAGCCTGAGCGGTTCAACAGGACGCTACTGGACATGCTAGGGACCCTGGAGGAGGAGAAGAAGGCGAATTGGAGCAAGTACGTAAGTGCACTTGTACACGCTTACAATTGTTCAAGGAATGACAGTACTGGTTTCTCACCTTATTTCCTCATGTTCGGTAGGGAAGCTAGACTGCCTGTTGATCTGCGATTTGGCACTAGCCCTGACAACTTCACTGGACTGACCACGTGAAGTACGTCAGTGGTTTGCGCGTTCAACTTACGCGAGCATATAAACTTGCGTCAGCTGCATCCGGCAAGTCTGCCAGTGCCAACAAGGTCCGCTATGATGCAAAAGTGCGAGCCAATGGCCTGAAACCTGCGATCGCGTCCTAGTTAGGAACGTTGGACTGACTGGTAAGCAGAAATTAGCTGATAGATGGTATGCGAACCCTTATGTCATCACAAAGCGACTCAACCCTGATATGCCGGTTTACGAAGTTGCACCTGAAGACGGGATTGGTAGGACACGCACCCTACACCGCAACCTTCTCCTACCCATAGAGTACTTGAATGAGGCCCCAGCCCATAACTCAGAGACCCAGAGACCAGGGTAAGAAAAAGAGTCCAGCTGATCGGACTCGTTCCAAAAGGTCCATTGCCCCTCCGAGGGAGGAAGGAGTCTGACAGTTCAGACTCAAGTGACGAAGAAATCACTCTGCTTTTCGATGTACGCAAGCACATTAACCGCCCACATTCAGGACTTAACGTAAATGCGCCAGAGTTTGTCCCCTCCCTACCTCCCAGTATTCCCTCTGAGACTACCAGCGAGATCCCTGAACAGGTCAACGCAACTGATGTGGCGAGTGACACAGGTGTTTCCCTTGGTTCCGTTTCATCCCCTGACCCCATTACTGAGGAAACAGTAACCGATTCAGACTTAGAGAACCAAGCTGGCGGTGACATCAGCATAGATGCCACAGTTACATCCAGTGGTTCTGGTAGATCAACACCGGTTGATGCAGTCCCCGATTTGAGAGGGTCGAGAGCATGGAGGAAGTGAGTAGAAACACTAGCCCTTTACCCCAGACACAGAGTCCAGAGGTAACACCCCCTCATACTCCAGCAGAACCTGAGTCTGAGCAAGCGCAAAATGCAAACCAAGCAATCGATTCAGAGCCTGCCCCGCAATCCATCAGGCGCTCGACTCGCTCTTCAAGGCCGCCGCTACGCATGCAGTACGATACCCTTGGTGAACCCTCTGGTGCTAGGCAAGCAACTTCATCAGGATTCTTTGCTGACCTGAAGCGTAAGATCTTTGGCTTTGATTAATCTAAGGTTCACAGGAGTGAACCTTGGTTTGAAAGGGGATGATGT
>NW_027273641.1:0-14227 GCF_040938485.1 Diadema antillarum | reverse complement strand
AATTTGGGGGGAATTTATGAAGGATTTTTGATATTTTGGCAGGTAGGGTCAATGAACTTGGGAGTTCAGGCTGCGCGTATTTGAGGTTTTGCATGCGCGCACTAAAGTGCGTGCTCTAGTTTCTGCTAGGGCGTGGCGCGCCGTGTAGTTGAGGGTTTATGACGTAACAAAGGCTTCTATATTGGGAAATTGG
Organism: Diadema antillarum; assembly: GCF_040938485.1. Lineage (NCBI taxonomy): Eukaryota > Metazoa > Echinodermata > Echinoidea > Diadematoida > Diadematidae > Diadema > Diadema antillarum. The sequence goes on along the minus strand of NW_027273641.1, from coordinate 14,034 downwards.
GCGACTTTCAGCACACTATAAACACTTTCAGCATGGTGCCAAGTACGTATGGGTGGAAATCACTGATATCTCTACTGGAAGAACAAGATCAGTGGTGGAAATGAGCTGCATGCTTGGCGGAGGTCTGCGCTCTCAGAGTGCTTTTCTAGTTTGTGTATAATTCCATACCTGAGGTTCTCCAGTACTCAAGTTAGCGATGACGGCGGTGATATTTGCGACCACCGCCACATCTTTGGCTGTGATTGTGCTCGAATCAGCTGTTACAATGGCCACGTGACTGCTCACTTCATCGGCTGTGTCTTCCGTGACACCATCCTGGATTTAAATGAATAAATCTTCCTTTATGTCAAAGAATGGAAAATTTGAAGCTTAGGCGAATTTAAACCTATGAAATTATTTTTAGTATTCATGTCACAATAAACTCCTAAGAAAATGGCGACAATATAACGATGGTGGCGATAATAGGCACCTACTAAGAATGATGACAATGATACCTAATCGTAACGATGTCACATCTTCATCCTTTCCGTACGGAAACCTGATGGCCTGCGTATTAAATCTATAGGCATTTCAGAATTCAGTACGGAATTGGTTAATAGCACGTCGGCACCTTTCATATCGTATAATGATTAGAGAGGGAATCATATTTATTAGAAAAAAAAATTAAAATGGTTTTTGTGTTTTCAAATTGTTGACGATTAATCGATATGACATCTGTTGTATTGGGAAATGGAGGCCTCACTGTAAGATAAATGAAGAGTTCAATAGTCATCACGGGGACATTCTATATGCACTGCGTATATACGTGTATATACCTTTAAAAATCACGATCTCCCGATGTAGAGATTATGTGACAAAAGCGCAGGGCCTCCTTACACATAAAAGGTGTAGATTATGACCTCGATGCACTGACACTTTTGTGCAAATAGCTTTAAAATCAATCTTTTTCTAACGGTATTGTACCTGATAAGTAATAATGTTAATGATAATAATAATAAGGTCTTATTTACCCAGGGTAGCCTCTTCAGTGTTGCCACTGCTCTACCAGAGGGCCCTGCTATCATTATTACCCTAGCGTTGCCAGGAACCCATTTATACACCTGGGTCGAGAGGGACACAATGGGTAAAAACATCTTGTCCAAGGACGTAAGCACTGGGCGGGATTCGAACTCGGGTCCTCCGATCGGGAGTCGGGAGTCTTACCCACTATGCCACAGTGCCCCCATTGTGGCACTATGAAAATAGCCAAAGTGATTCCCTTTTTTTTAAAAAGGTGATTCTCAAGTTTTAAGTAATCATCGACCCATTTCAATTTTACCTTGTTTTTCTAAAATCCTCGAAAGAATAATGTATATTATTAGATTGTACAAGTTTTTATTGTCCAAAATTGTTTTATGTCCGAGTCAGTATGGTTTCCGAAAATTGTTTTCAACTGAAATGGCTATTACTGAAATACAAGACCGAATAATTAAAGAAATAAAAGTTAACAAAAGTGTAATTGGAATATTTATGGACCTTTCAAAGGCTTTTGATTCTCTTTCTCATTTTACTTTATTAAAGAAATTATAGTATTATAGTATTAGTGGTATTTGTTTGAAGTGGTTTATGTCTTATCTCTCTGGTAGAATGCAATAAACTGTTTTTGATTCTGTTTCTTCTGATTTTAAAACGATTTGCACCGGGGTCCCACAGGGGTTGATTTTAGGTCCTTTGCTTTTTTGTTTTATATCAATAATATTGTTAATTCTTGCCTTGATTTTGATTTTATTTTGTATGCTGATGACACCACTATTCTTGCTTCACATAGTAATATAGATACTTTATATGATATTATGAATATAAATGTGTTTAAAAATGTGAATTGGTTTCAGTGCAATAAGCTGTCATTAAATGTAGATAAAACTAATTATATGTCATTTCGAAAGAAGGGAAATGTGCAATTCATAAATAACATAAAAATATATGGAATAATTCAATGTAAATCAGTTCAGTTTTTAGGTATTATTCTGGATGAAAATATTGACTGGCGTGGACATATAGAAAATGTATGCAGAAAAGTTGCGCAGTTTGTAGGTGTTTTAAATCGTTTGAAGTTTGAATTACCGTCTTTTGTTTTATTTTCTCTTTACAATTTTTTTATATTACCTCATTTGTTGTATTGTAATGTCGTATGGGGAAACACTTTTAATTCCAGACTTGATAAGTTATTTAAATTACAAAAGAAAGCAATTCGTAATGTTACAAAATCTCCACATTTAGCTCACACCTCTCAGTTATTTAAACGATTGAATACACTTAAGTTGCATGATATAAATAAACTTCAAATAACTTCTTTGATGCAACGTTTCCACACAGATACACTCTCTCCTTACATTATGAATATGTTCAGATTAAATTCAAATATACACACTCATAACACACGGAGCTGCAATAAAGTTCATCAATGGAATTGTCCTAGTACGAAATTAAAACAAACTCTTCGTCATACAGGACCAGTTTTTTGGAATGCAATAAACCCAGATAATTATGATAAGCAACATAATAATTTATTTAAGAAGCAGTATAAAAGACATCTTTTGTCTTTTTATTGGAATTACATTGATGTATTTATTAATCCCTTTTATGTTCATTTCGTCTTTTGTTTTGTTTTTTGTTTGATATTTTTGTGTGTATCTTCTGTATAAAGCTGATTTATGATCTTTGAAAATAACTTAGATTCCAATTCTACATGATTTGTAACAACGGTTTACGCGCGCCTACAGGCCTTATTGGCTTTTTATGTGTACACCATTTTCCAATTTACTTGTTCCCTTTTGTAATCTGGAACAATTTATGACTGTAATTCTGATGTCGTTGTTGTGTTTTTTTTATATGTCATTGTTTTTTATGTTCATCTGTAACACTGAATGCTTCATGTTGTTTTTATTGTGATTGAAATGGAAATGGAAAGAAACGAATTGAATTGAATTGAAAATTATATAGTATACTCATTGAATGTTTTCTTCTATTTCACCAGAACATACAAAGACAGCATGAGGAGTAGTCAGCAACAGAACTATACTTCAATGCAAAGCTGTTAGAAGGTGCGAAAAAAAACTAACGATGAATACTTCATGTATAAAGAAAAAAAATGAATGGTAATGGTTTGCAAAACTCATGGTTATTAACCTTTTCAGGCTGTGTGTTTCTTTATTCCCTGCTGGAAAGAACACAGTGTTCCATAGTGTGAGAAACACAGTGTGAACACAGTGTGAGAAGCACTGTGTGAATGTGAATACAGTGTGAAATCCCTTCACACTGTTAAATTCGAGCATTGTAACAGTGTGAACACAATGTGAGTCATCAATTCACAGGGGAAGGTATAGGTGGCCTAGTTAGTCAGATACTACCTGTTGGATTTCCGTCAGAACTTCTGTAACATTTCTGACGTCTCCGCAGTTGTCGGACGGCTTCCATGTCGCCTGAGAAATTTTGTCTCCGGTGCAGACAGCTGTAGCTATTGGCTGGTCGGCTGAAATAACGGATCCATTCGAGTAATTTTGGTGTGAAATGCAAACAAAGTTTAAATTTATTCCAGATAACTTACAGATTCCTAGTACTCGTCGTTTCTACACTGAAAACAATATTTCATTAATATTTCCCGTGCATATACAACAAGCAACAGAGTTATCTACGCCAGTGGTTCACAAAGAAAGCCAATCATGGGCGGTAAGGTTTTGGCAAAATATGATGACCGCAAGTTACAAGCCAAAGTGTTAGAATGAGAAACTGGCTAAATGATCCGACTGACTGATTAAAAATATAACAAGAGAATGTATAAACACAACAGATAATCTAGGAAAAATAGAGATAGATTGCTTAATGTTACTGTCATGAGGCATCATTGTTTATGTTTGTCACTCATGCCATAGAAATCGAAACGATTAGAGGCTTCGTGGCAGCTTGAATGATTTTGTCCTCGTCTGTCAGTGACAGTTTGACTTGTCAGTATTAAGATAATAATTCATACCATTGGTTGTGTAGAATGGACACGTTTCGTTGGATGACGTCATAAAGCCAAGCTCTCCTTGTGGGAAGGACACATCTCCGTATTCCGAAGTCCAAGTTAAAGGGTAACAAATCACTGCATTTCAAAACACATGTGTTCAATCAAAATGCAATTTTAAATATTTCAGCTACATCATAGGAAAACAAGAAATAAACTATTGTAATATTACAGTGCCAATAATTATGACACATATGTGTATTAATAAATAAAATTTATAACTTTTCCCAACGTATTACAGAAACATAGAAACCTTTTCAGTGCTAAGACTTCATAATCCCCATTTTGTGCAATCATAACTTCACGAACTATCTATGGAATCTCTTGGTAAGCCTTTAGGTTTCAGGTAGACAAAAGTGACTAATTCATCGCTGCTAACCATGGCTCGAACCCAAGAGTTTAACTTACAGGAATTATCAAGAATACAATTAGCAAAATGGGCAATGGACAATAAGTAAAATATTAGAAGATGACTATCTATACTCACCCGTACTAGTAACCGTTGCACGTGATGCATCGAAGAGACCGTCGGAGGACTGGGCGATTTCCATAAGAGCACTGCTGACTTGCCGCTGAAGCTCTGTGGCTGACATGCCGTCATCGCTGCTGGCGTAAATCACCACGTCGGCTACGACACTGCCTGGTCGCAGACTAGAGACGACCACGGAGGGCGAAGCGTTGTCGAAATCGTCACTGTTCACGAGGCCGTTTATCACCTGAACAACGCAAAAGAATGTAATGTTTTGCATAATCGATGGTGGCCACCATAGGTTACGCGGGTATTTTCCTGAGAGAGTATGATATTCTATTATCGCATGTTTTATCTTACTGTTGACGTAGCATAAAAGTCTGCGAGAGCGTCATCATTGTGAGAAACCATGAGGTACACGCAATAGTTCACGGTAAGTCTCTCTTTCACCTTTTTTTTTTCTTCATATCTAAGTATTAATGTCATATTCAAGTACAAATTTCACTTTTTCATTGTAGTAAAGACAATTATCGTCACTTACAAAGTCGCTAATGAACTGGCTGTGATTCATGTAGGTGTCGGAAAATTGGTCGGAGAGCTCTTGAGGGCGCCCTACTTGTTGGTTGAACACTAGATTGCTGACAGCCACGTTGGATAGGTCTTGGGGGAAAAGAGAGAAATGTATCCCTTCTTTGGCAAAACATAATAAAATGCATTTGAAGTTGTATCCTCATTTTATCATTTCTTCCCCTTACGAACACGTTTTACAAATACCGGTAACCATGGTAACAATAACAAGATTCAAAGTAGAATATTCCACTCATAACGAATAGTAGTTAACAGCGAAAGTACGACACAGGTCTACGATTATAATCACTGCATCGACAGCTGGAAACAAAAGACAGTGAGTGCAGGACTCCTCTCATTGTTACTATCAATGTGACTGTGACGTAACTTCTGTCCATGTTCCGTTTTACTTTTCTCAAAAGGAGCATACTTAATGTAGATTGATTTTTGATCTTCAACAATTTGACAATTACTCGGATATGTTTGTACACATGGATACCGAATTATTGACGATACATAGCATGCCCTATTCCACAATAAGCATTGCAGAGGTAACAAATGGGTGTCATACATCACAAGAATTAGAAGACGAAGAGACGATGAGGAGGGGTAGGGAGAAGAACAAGGAGGCGAAGGAGAAAATCCCGAAGAGGACATGTTTACAGGTCATAGTCTCATACTGCCTTGTGCTCAACACCGTAATAAAGATTAGAAAAAAAAAAACTATGAAACTTATTGATGTGCTATTGTCTGTTGATGTCTTTTTTTAATACTTTCGAAAAAAATCAAATCAATCTTAACATTAGATTGATATTGATCAGTGTTTTAGTCGTAATCCCTTTGTTTTGTGTTGGAGACCACATTGCTTTGACTGCTGCAAAATTTTGCAGGCTTGGTTTTGTCAAACTGATCATAGTATATAATGACGACGTAACGATGAATACGCTGTACTTTGAACAATTGTCTTTCAAGTCCATGTCATTGTTTTGTAATTTGATGACGTCATCACACTGAAAATTGTGATTAAAGGCAAGGTATCAAAAATCAGCCGATTTTACGTGTTGTGTCTACAGGATGTATTTTTCCCCAGTTGCCAGAAATGGCATACCGCCATCAGTCCTTACAAGGCCGCATTTCCGTCTAGCAATACAATACATGTTCACGCGGCCATGTTTTGTTGAGTGGGTATTGACTTTTCCCCCTGTTATATCTATACATTGTTTTTTTGTCATCTTACCATTTCCATGGATGTTCCGTGGCCAAGTGGTTAAAGTAACGGTTTTCGCATGCACGCATTTGAGAGATCGATGCTCACAGGACACTTTTGTTTTTTATTATTGTTTAACTCTTTTCAGGTAACGTTTCATATTCACATTCTTTTCATTGTCGACCACGGATGACCGGTATCTAATATCAACCCAGCTTATCACCAACTCATCTTCAGTGACGAGTTTCATATCTTGTTGTATTTTGCCATTTAAAGCACAAAAGTCACAAGTTTTATTTTGAATGTTGAGCTCTGATAAAAAAAAAAAAAAAAGATTTTGAAGTTGGCTTGATATCAAATTAAGACTATTCTCTTGTTCCATAATTGGGGGGGGGGGGGGGGGGGGCACTGCCCCCCTTCTCCCCCAGATTGACGCCACTGAGGGTGAAACATGACATCAAAATATGGCTCTGAGTATACAGTAAATTCTCATTGTTCATATGTACAATTGTATGCTATCTACACTGGAAAGAAAAATGTATTGTACCTCAACCTGTCTGCTGTCTTTGTTTGCCACATGCCGTAAGCTTAAAAAGGGGTAGGAAGATTTAGTTGTTGTCATATTGTGTGCGTGGTTGAGTTGATTGAGCTATCAGCAGTATAGTAGTATACCATACAATGTATGTTCCTACTCAATCTAATTTTCAGACTTGGCAGCATGCTGCCCTCTTTTGGTGACAATTTTCTGAAAGTAGAGAATGCGGCATGTACATCCTCGTAACCTGGGGTACCGTCATACCCCGGGGTAAAGCGTTGTGTAGCGCCACCTCGTTTTCTTGATAATACAATGTATACACATAGTGTATGGACCCTTACGCACAGCTGTCATGGCAGCCAAATTTTAGGCAATCGGTGATAATGATCCCTATGCCAATTCGTCCCTATTATGAAACTATTAAAAGTTCTGTTTACCATTGGGAGCAGTTATTTTAAAAAAGTTAGATTTCAGACATATGATGAATATGTGTAGGTCAGTTGTATCATAAAACATCCTACCATATAAAAAATTTTTCAATAAAGCATGAAATGTAAGGAGATATCCCTATTTTTCTCAATAAACCATAACTGTAGAAGGTTTATTCAAGAAACAGTTTTATTATAATTATTGTTCACATTTTGTATATTTAACAATACTTACATGTAACATTTTTACTTCTACAAATGTAGGTTGTTTCTATCCCTAACTCACATTTTAGAATTATTGGGTTTTTTGTTTCATCTGCAAATGGCAAAATAATGCCTGTAACATTATTACAGTTACAAAAAGGATTTCTTTTTTAATATTTTGTCTAGAAATGTTTGCTGACATTTTTGACAGTAATTTAGATAGAGGACCATTTTAGTCAAGATGCTTGACCCATGATCACTTATTTTTACAAGTATATGGGTTGATAATGCATAGTTCAGTGGAAGTGGTGCTGCTGACGCTGCCTAACACTGCTGAGTACTGCCTAAACCACCACTGTAGTGGCAGGGCATTAGCATTATACTGTTTGGTACCATCAGAGAGGGAGAGAGAGAAAGAAAAAATTATAATTAGGTAAATCATTGGGTTTATTTTTGGTGTATTAGCTTTCATTTGAATATTGAAATTGTCGTGAGATTAATAAACACAACAAAATATTCTCACACTGAAAGTTAATGAATCCATTTTTTGATAACCCAGGGTATTGTGCCAAATATATAATGTGTATATAATTCAAGAAGATGGCAGGATCTTAGTTTGTATACCAATCACTACATTGTTTGCAATAACGAGAAAACTTGCCTCCAGGTGTTGTTTACTGCTCAGAATTCCTAAGTTGCTTGTATGATGATTGGTAAAAAGTTTTTATTTGTGTGTGAACCAATAATGTTCTGCAAAGAACTGCCCCGTTTACCATGAACAAATACTCACAAAAGCTCTAAAATAGTATTTGTGACAAGAATGACCAATACACTGTAGATATAATTTCACCATGCACCCAACCACAACTGTACCTTGAAATAGATTGCCTTGTATCTTTTGTCAGGTTAACATCATTGCAATGACATTATGCAATGGAAACGACTCTGCAGGTAGTTCTTACTTACATTATGTAACATCACTACGTTTTATTTTGTTGTTTTTCACAAATGATCACTTGTACAATATGTAGTAATCTAGATTAATGTAGTCACAGTGATTTGAAGCATGTATTTGTGTTATTGCCAGTTCTTTTCAAAACATTAAAATCGTCAAAATTATATACTCCCAAGTACTCCATTATACAGCTTGTAAAGTGTATATGTACCAGCCATGAAATTAGTATTGAAAATTACAGCATAACTGAAGATGCAATGGAGGGGAATTTTTAGCGGTATTGTTTACCACCAGGAGCAGTAAACTTTAAAAAATGTTTCAGTTATCACATTTGATGCATTATATACATGTATGTGTAGGTCAGTTGTATCACGAAACATCCTACTGTATAAAAAAAAATTGTAATAAAGCCTGAAATATAAGGAGATATCACTGTTTTTCTCAATTAACCTTAACTGTAGACAGTTTTATTCAAGAAACAATTTTTATTATGATTATTTTTCACATTTTGTATTTAGCATTGATTATACTGATAAACAGTTTTTACATTGGTTGTTTCTATCCCTAAACTGACATTTTAGAACTATTTCGAAGCACTAAAAGCTGGGTTTTTGTTTTCATCTGCAAAAATATGGTAAAAATGCCTTTAAAGGATAAAAATAAGGTATATTGTAAGTGAGAATATCAGGAGATAGAAAGGGAGAGGGAAGAGAAAAGAAATAAGAGAGTTATCAAGTTAAAGGGAGAATGAAAAGAATATCAGGAAAAAAATATTCATATGACCAGTGCAAAAATAATTCATTTCACAGTAATGTTTATCAAACACACAAATCCAGCTCTGCCATCTACACGTCTGAAGTTTGCATGACGGCAGTGAAATTAGTGGAGGCAGGAGAGTTCTGTTGGGCCTCCTGAGTAAAATTTTCAGTATGTAACCCTTGACCTTTGGCAAGGTGGAGTTCTTTGACAGGGAGTGGCATTGGACATATCTGCGAAATTCTCTGACTTTTAGAGAAGAGAAATGTGAGGCCATTAGAGTGAAGAATGCAGAAGTGATTTTGTCATCACTACTTTTTGGGGATATGAAGTTTGTTAAAAGGAAAGTACACCTGTACAGAAATACAGGTGTACTGAGATCTACAGTGTAGATCTCAGATCCCTTTTGCAGATGGCTTGCTATTACATGTACCGGTACATCCCTTATCATGTAGGTGAAATTGGATTTCTTTCACGATTGATTGTTTTATCTGTTGTCAGCATCTGTTATACTTTTGAATTTCAAAGACAGTGGGCACATTTACACTGCCAAAACCCCAGTTTAACAAAACCTAGTTTTCAGATCCACTGTTAGTCTTTCAGAAAAATCTTTAAGAAAATCATTGTTAACTAGGCATTATAACTTTGGAGCTCTTGGTATTTAGCTTGCATGAACATGTGCTATGGTAGGGAAAGTTGTATGACCAAAAACCATTTTACTTGTGAGATTGTACACTGTATGAGCAATTTTGATAATGGTGAAAGACCATCTGAGTAGATTATAAAATCTCACTTTGTCATTTTGTCGGGTTTGTCAGTTTTAGGTGTTAGGGCGTTTGGGAATGGTTGCCCCAACAATCTCAAATAATTAACGGCACATCTGATTCAACCCTCTTCTTCTGTGGCAGTCTGATCTGGTGTTGTGTAATCTTCATGATATACATTGTTACTGGCTTGTTTTTCTTTTGATCAATGGTAAATTTGCTATGAAATATGAAGATAGTGTGAGTAAACAAATTTACATTTTTCCAGTAATTATGAAGTTAATGATGAAAATGATGACGATGATAATGACAAAACATGATAATAAGATACTGGTATGTGATGATTTACATATGATAACTTAGTTATGATCATCCATGAAATATGATAGGCTTGAAACTTATGCAAGCATGCTGTCATTAGGTTAGTGATAAGGATTTAAGAGACCATTCACAATGGTAAATAACAGCTTATACAGTACAATGTATACTACTCATACCATATCTTGAGCAATGCAAACATTTAGCTCAGTGGTCTTCTTCTTCTGGTTGGGCAAGGCAATTACAGGCATTTTCAAGCAGGTACTCTCAGCTGCTTGGCTTGCAAACAATGGACTGTTAATGGACAATACCAAAATTACGATGTAGGTGTCAGACAAAAGTTCAATAAATGTTCATCCCATTTTAAAGTTGACTTTCACAAGAGGCATAAAATCATGCGAGCAGAACTGTGAAATTTGGAGTTAAAACAAGTCAATAGCAGTGAGATAATGAGAAAGTATCATATTTTTGTTGCAGAATGATACTTGTTGCAGTCACAGAGTGTTAAGTAGGTTAAGATTAAGTATTTGATTTACTTTCACACATTCACTTGTTTTGTTTTTTGGCATGAGCTGAAGAAAAATAGCTTACAGTGTACATGTATATTATACAAATCAATGGGAGAATTGTGAGGTAATGACATCATCACCTTGTCTAATTTGTATAACACTGTATGCCAAAAATAGATTCTACATTCTGTAGCTTGTTTTTTCAGTACTCAACTAGAACTGTCATATATACTGCATATTTAAACATATTCACGTATTGGCTCCAAGAAGAAATGAAGAAATTTAAAACTGGTAAATGCATTTTTGGCCAATAAAGAATGAGTTTATTTGACTCAAATTTTCAGCGGCCTCTGCCTTCTTCAGGAGTCTTATGACAAGACTTCTGAAGAAGACGGAGGCTGCTGAAATTTTGAGTCGAATAAACTCATTCTTCATTGGCCAAAAATGCATAATTACTAGTTTATTTCTTCATATATACATATTCCAAACAATTACTCTAAATTTGAAACATTTATTGAAGTTTCATTCAGGTCTCTGTGTACATTTGTACAACTGTAGCTAGCATAGCACGCGCACCGCAAAAAATGTGAGAAAAATATAGATATTGATTGCAGAATCGCAATTGCATGCAGATCGTCGATTTCCGAATGTACTATATCATGCTAGATAGTAAGTCATTGCACCACTCTCAGCTGCTCATAGATGCTAGTAAATCGACCCCCTTTATGTGCTCTTTACAGTCATAATGCAAGATACTTTACATGAGGGATATTGATATAGGTATAGCCCACAACTAAAAAAATAAAAATAAAGACGGGACATTGGATGACATGATAGGACAATGGACACAAGAAGACATGAGAAATAGATAGATGAACAATGGAAACAAAGCCTACAGAGAGAGAGGGAAAGAGAGAGAGCTTGAGAGAAGATAAAGAGAAGGATCAGACAGATCTGAATCATGTGCTATAACTTTCTGAAGTGGCATAATACTTGTACATTAACAGTATGTGTACTATGCGTGATAAGGAAATGCTGGTACATATAAAAATAATGACACATGCTGATTAATTTGTAGGGGAAATATATGACTGTAAGGGGGGAAATTTGAGTTGACTCTTCAAAGAATTAACTGTAGGGGTACATTGATTTCATTGTCAAGAGAGTTCTTGAATCAGGGACCAGTGAAGATAAAAGTATTTTGGGCTAATAATGTTCTTCGGAGAGGAAGATGAAATTCAGTCAATTGTCTAGCAAGATAAAGGTGAAAAGATTGATTTTTTAGACAAAGTGCCTTCTCATACTTGTTTTCTTCTTCCATATGTATGTAAAATTTCATTAAGTAATGCAATAAGGAATATCACTTGAATATTTTCCTCCACCCAAATGCCAGCTTGTTTGTTTAGTCTTATTTGCTTAGTATTCTATACATACATATCTAGCAAGAAAGACTAACGTTCCCACAGTTCGATATGAAAATATATGGTGGGTAAACACTACCTTGCAAAATGTTTTCATGCATTCACGAAAGGCACTAGCCACACAAGGTCTCCACACCAGGAACAATAGAATTGAAAGCAGTCGCCCCACATTCCATGCCAACTTCTCGCCAGTGGCGTGCCCAACACAAACAGGCAAATAGTCACAGGCACACTCCAACAACAGAGATAGTATGACGGTTTGTACATTTTACGTACAGGACCCAGGACTTGTCTGTTACGCTCCATGTTTTCTGACAAACATTCAGTCGTGAAGAATAGTATAGGGCGTTATTAAACACAAACCCACATGCGCACTCAGACTTAGATCAATCACTTTATGAAGGACTATCAAATCTGAAATAGAAGAAAAAAAAAAGAAAAATGTGTGCATTGTTCATCATATTATGGCCCCTCCTTTTGACCGCAAATTAACAAGCAGTGTAATATGCCTTTAAAACCCTGGTTGTGGTATCTGCTGAAATGCTTGCAGTTATGAAGCACTGAGCTGCGAGTTACTCTCCCCTTTTTGAGTGAGAAAAACACATACAAACAATCTACACAATCAAAAGTTTTTGATGGCCTGATTGGGCTGCAAAAACATATCTTTTTCTAAAAAGTGGTGGCCTTACACCTATTTCTGGTGGCCCTAAGCCACCAGGCCACTGCTGATATCAAGCCCTGCGTAGTTTTAAAAGACATTTTAACAAATCTCACTTCTTTGCTTCAAGAAGGTCAGTATTTAACAAATGCATTATAGCTCATCAGACAGTTTTAAGCTGGTTAGTTTTTAACATGAATTTATCCTTCCAGTCACTAATTTGTTTTGTTATATTAAACAAAAAGATGCTTGGATAGACCTAGTTCAAACACACAATAATTGTACTTGTATTATATTATGATTTTCATTTTTTTTTTCAAATAAATCTGATCTGTTGAAACTTCCCATTTTTTGTGTCAGAGTAGCTTGTAGAAAACTGAGTTTTCATGATCAGAATGTGTGATTTTACTTCTCTCTTGCTGGATGCCAAGTGTATGAGAGATCTGATAAGAAGGAAAGACTTATTTGCAGCTATGTTGAACACTTTCTCAGTTTGGTCATGTCTGTTTCAAAATCTTGTTCAAATGCTGTTGCATGCTTGCTTTTCATTAGTCTTGCTCATGATACAGAAATTGCCATTTCCTGTCGCTTCAGCCATCCTTTTCTTCCCACATTTGTCCCTGACCCCATTTACAGTTCTTTTCCCCATAATCAGCATCCCAGTCAATTGTTTTGTTTATGTAGCGACGCCATGAGAAAGCTTTCCAGCACAGTGATGTACAATCTTACCTTTCCCTCTTCCCTCTTTTTCTGCCTTGAGTCTCTGACTGATTGATCATTTCCCTCTTTTAGAATTAGTGTTTACAATGTGGCATGATACATGGATTGGATATATGTTGATACTATATGACATTTTTATGAACTTAATCTTTTGCTGGTTTCAAGATGTGTGAAGATAAGTCTTATTCGTCATTTTAATGAATTGTAGACCTATGTTCAATTGTTATTCTATGCTGTTTGCATCCTAATGTATGAAATGAAATAAACTCATGAAGAATAGACTATATTTGTAGAATTTCATGCACGTGATCCATTGAAAGTATGCTCATCCTATACTATATTTGAGATGAAGGTATATAGGGAGCAGATTTAATTGATCTTTTAATGTCATTCTGCAGAAAGAAATCCTTTCTTATGTAAACAGTTTACTGTGGGTTCCCAGCATGATCTTGTATCTAATACCCCTTTCCCCGCTGCC
>NW_027273640.1:0-10066 GCF_040938485.1 Diadema antillarum | reverse complement strand
CCCATTCGCAATAATTACACAACTGTAGATCATCACGGGGCTGATACCTTGAGTTACCCTAGAAAAAAAAAAGTCTTGCGCTTATGTACTTTTATGAATATATTTACATATAAATGTATATAAAATATGTAGGCCCTACGTACACGCACACGCACGCACACACACACATAAATAAATAAATAAATAAATAAATAAATAAATAAATAAATATATATATATATATATATATATATATATATATATATTTATATATATATATATATGCATAGGCAGAAAGAGATAGAGAGAGAGAGAGAATACCCATCACCCGTTCACACTTCTATCAAGTCTTTTACTAGATCATCAGTTTTCTCAAAGGACTCTGATGTCAACTTCAATGAAAGGAATATAATTGAGGTGCTGCGCCAGTTCCACTTCCTCATGTTCGCTTTCCCACCCATTTGTCATCTCCCCCTGTTCATTCTGCGAGCATATCAAAATCTAATCGGCCTTGATTTCGCGGGAATGTTAGATTATATTTCTCACTGCCATTTGCAAAATGGGAACACAGATAAAAAGATGATTGGGGCACACTCGTTTCGCAAGGAATTGCGCTGAAATGCCGACTGTGGGTATAAAATGAAATTGTACAGTGATTTATTTGATGTCAATGTCTCCTGATGCAACACATCTAAAACGACATGTACGCCATTATATATTCATTCATGTTAGTCTCTCTCACTCTATCTCTCCCCTCCTATATCTACTACTCTTAATCTTTTGAGAGAAATATAGCCCATAGGTTATTTCTCTTTATTTTCTCGGCAATCATATGACAACATTCTTACATTATTAACCGATGCAATACATTCGCGATTTCTTTGGTTAAAGTATTTACGTCGCTGATAGTTCTTAGATGAGCAGAAAGATTATTGGACGTTTGACATGTAAGATAATAATGTGTGTCTGTGTTTGTGTGTGTGTGTGCGTGTGTGCGATGTGTAGATAGTTTTTGCAACACAGTATTTACATGGTTACGACAGGTGGTGTAATTACTGGTGCAAGTTTCCTTACCAACAGGGGGAGGGGATTATCCATCCAATGCTTAAGCTTAACAGCGCCTAAGGGAGAGGTATATTTATATCATAAAAATGTAATAATTGCGTGACTCTCTTGTATGTCGGCAGAATTAGATTTTCAAGGTGCTTTCTGGAAGTGTGCAAGATGGTTTATTAGTAACCATGATTAAGAATGCACAATTTTTCCCATCATTCAAAAATTTTTATTAGCCAGCAATGTAGATTAACATCCGTTATTGGATAGCATGCGCGACTTGTTCTGCTTAGGTGAACTGTTTTCCATATAGAAAATGCATTGCCCCTCATAAAACACAAATCAACAAACAAACAAACAGATCTACGATTGTGAATGCGAAGCAACCCTAACCTCAGGCACAGTTCGCGCGCACTCAAATACATCTCTAACCCCTCCCCATCCCCATCCCCATCCCCATCATGGTTCCTTCTGCAAGATCTTCCCGGAAATTAAAGGAATTCGATACTAGTGACGGTTATCTGAGAAGATATCTTTTAGGGCTGTGGCAACATCTCATTTGTCCGTCTTTATCGGGTGGATTGAATTACTTCTCTTTTTTTCCCGGTACGATGAGGAGATATAATTTCAATGTAATCATTACGCGAGGAGAGGAAGTCAACGTTGAAGGGAATACATCTCTTGCAAAACGCCCTCGTTAAGAGAGGTAACGACATTCGAGAAGTACAGTCTAATTCCAGCTCGAGATTGAATCATTAGTATTTTTACTGAGCCATATATCCTCTGGTTGAACGAATACTAGTACTGTCCTAAGATGCAGTAACATTTATGTATACTCGGTAGAGTTGCCGCCGTCTTTTGCTAAAGCGTTTGACTGGGGTTGCTCTCAGGTACTGACGTCTCTGAAAAAGGCCATTACTTTTTTAGTAAAGTTGAAGAAAAAATAAAAAATCATTATCATCATTCCTTTAAAAAAAAGTGCATATGATTTTTTTTTTCGTATAATGAAAAAATTATGAAATATCTGACGCCTGGATTAGACCATTTCTTGAAAATCTTGAAAAGAATTTCAATTTCTATAGCGGTACATACATTCTGCTTTATGATAATTTCTATGGTGTAAGTTTCTGTGGTATAAGTACGACAGAGAAAATATTCAGAGAAGACCTAAGTCTAATCATCATGTTCGACGTGCTTGGAGTTTCCTGTTAGGAGTTACAATACTTCGTAACATATGTATTATCAAAACTATATTTCAATATATTCAGCATAATATGCATATTGTATTTATAGCACGATATGCTTTGTACACTTATGCTCGTTGTTGAAAATGAAAATGAATAAATGAATGAATGAGCGAACATGGCATGGACCATTATCCTGAAAAAAAAAGACAAATATTCATTAAAGAAACCCCATAATTTAATGCATTCGACTAGGAATAATATACAATGGTGAACCCTAGATGAATTGAAACGTGCTTATGATGTTTCCACTAATACAGATTATGGGTGTGATTTGTATGCGCATTTTCCTGCATTGATCTTTTTGTCAACTCTTACGTCATGACTCTGAATAAACCAAGGCCCTTTCACATTCACAGTCTGTGTTTTTCGCGAGCAGCATTTTAAATCATTTGAAAATTTGATCCTTTGCAACTTTTCACATTATACTGTACATCCGACAATTCTCATCAAATTTTCATTTTATGCATTTTCTCTTTCTCCTCCTCCTCCTCCTCCTTTTCCTCCTTTTCTTGCATATTTTCCTTTCTTTTTTATTGATAGTTGTCTCAATTTTCCTCATTTCTTAGTTTTAGTTGTCACATGGACAGTGTATTGTTTTAGTTTCTTCGTCACGCCACTCAACACGTATGGAACATTAAGTGCCATGGGTCAATGATCCCTCTCCGCGTTTCCCCACTGGGTGGAGCCATAAAAGCATAAAACGGCAAATTGAGGTCACGTGGTTGAATGTATATAAAATAAATCAATGTCCGAGTTTTCTTCTTTTTTTTTTTAACAGCTTATCATGGCATTTTCATATGACACTTCTAAAATCACTAGTGTCCTGTATGCCTAACTGCATCTAAACTTCATTGCTGACTTTTAAAAAAAGACATTAAAAACCAACTTTTGAGGTATGAGTTTTCCTAAATTTGTCTTCCTCTAGCAATTAAATTTGTAAGATTGAAAGTGCTGATCTGTAATTTTAACAGACATGTCGGGTGAAAAAGGAACCACGGGACTCGAACCTGTCATCTACTGCTTTCCCTGGTTGCCGGTATGTGACCCAATGAACTTGGAACAAACATACCATGCTCCGAAATTCCGACATTGTTATGTTAAAGTGGCCCAGGGCAGACAAGACATGAAAAATCAAGAGATTATCAAGCATTATCATTATTCTGCTTAATAATCCCTTGCCTTAAAAAAGATATTGGTATGATCAGACTACCGTCTTTCTCATTGTGTTTCCATCAGGCTTTTAGAAATTGAATAGGATAACCCGATCATCCAAAATCATAAAGCCCGTATAGAATCAGACTCCGTGTGAACGTGTCACACAGTCAATATGTCACCTTCGTAATACATATTCAAACAAAAAGTGAGCAATACGTTCAAAGGTTTTAACTTTTTTTTCAAAGCACACCAAAGTGTCATTGCATTCTTGCTGTGAATGCGTGGCATTTCAAGAGCTGTCAGAAAGCACTGTTGATATCACGATGATACAAATTGTAACAACCCTGCTGACATTTCTCTCCCAAGATCATTAAGAAAGCTGTCCCATTTTTTCGCTTCATGTGTGCCAGCAAATTGGGTCACGAAGAATATAAGACCAAGGAAGTAACCTCCTTGATAGAGACCTAACATCTTGAAAGCTTTCATGGAATGTTTTACCTCAGTTTAGTTCGTACAGCTGCAAGATATTGGTGTTACTTGTAAAAGTCGTCTGTTTTTGTTCTTTCTTTTCAGTAAATTTTAGTCTGGACAAATTGATACACTCTCTCACCTTCACATTCCTCCCCACCCCTCCCTCCTTCTCTCTCCCTATCTAGCTATCTCATATATATATATATATATATATATATATATATATAGCGAAAACTTCCTTCCTTGTTTCAAAAAATATATATATATATGATATGATATATGACAAAGGAAGGATGTACATATATATATATATATATATATATATATATATACATATAATTACATGTAAAATATCAATTTTTCCTGTTTTCAGTAGCAGGGAAAGTGCTGTTATTTACGCCGGGCCTTTCTTGGTTTTGTATCCACTAAGGACCACGGACAATCCATTACGATAGCGTCCTCAAGTACTTAGGGCGTCGTCATGGCAACGGGAGAACGGGATAGGGTTGAGCATAATGCGACGCTACAAGCAGCGTGAGTGAACACCTGAGGAGAACCGCTGAGGAGAACTCTCTCTGTGCTTGTCATTTTGTTCACTCGCTTTTTCATCCCTTTAATATTGTAAGTATATATGCGCTATAATGCTTTTGGGTAAAATACCCATGAGTTTTATCTCTTAATGAACACTTCTCCGCGGGTTCTCATTACGCATCATATTCATTTCTTTCTGTGCCCATCCATTCATCAGTCAATCAATCTATCTATCCATCTGTCTATCTATCTATCTAATCTATCTATCTATCTATCTGTCTACCTCTCTTTCAATCTATAGATATTTACATTTTTTTATTATCTATGAGTGTCTCTTGTTTGAGTGATTCGCCTGTATTTTGAAATGCTTGCACAGATCTGACTATAAAGTTCGCAGCATTGACTTCGTGTAATTTGCTCATTTCTCAATTTTATCGCGGTCGACTCACTTTCAATAGCATCCAGAAAGTTAAAGTGGCTGCAAATTTAATCTATGTCATGAATTTTCTCCCAATCTTAGAGCAGAAAATATTCACTTTACATGAAATATTCACCAACAATATACCCTCTCTTTACTTCTACACAGTATTTTATGTGTAGTGGGTCGTCCAGTATATCAAACACAAATGAGTGTTATACCGACTCGATAAACAACCGTAATAACCTGCAAACTCGATGTCATTGAAGAGTGAAAACCCTTTTGATGTTTTAGCTCCGTATATTTCATTGTGTGGCAACAATACGTAGGTTCCCTTTGAAAACAAAAAGCAAAAATACTACCTTAAACATCGCAATGCCTTTAGAAATCAGTAGAAATATGGAAAAAATGTCGAAATGTTGTTTACGTGAACGAGGCGCACACGTAGATTTTAAATGTATCCTCCTCGAGTCATTAATAGCCCCGTCCATTCTCCTCCCACGAGGATGTCTAGAGCCCCTCCCCACGACGTTGCCAGACACCAGGCTAGTCGCCTGGACCATCTCGGCGAACAGTGGGAAGCAGAAGGCTTTTCGGAGGACGCTAGACGTCTTCTCTCCCGCTCATGGAGGGAAAATACCAACAAACAGTACGAGTCTGCTTGGTCCCAGTGGCTACATTGGTGTAATAGACGATCGTTTGATCCGTTTAACCCAACTATAGTTCATGTTGTTAATTTTTTTGTCTTCCCAAAGTTTGGGGAAGAGCTATTCTACAGTGAACTGTTATCGTTCAGCGCTATCATCTGCGCTACCACCTATTAATGGTTATTCTGTTGGAAAGCATCCGCTTATCATACGATTGATGACGGGAATATTTAATGAGAAACCTCCGAAAGCGAGGTACACGAGCACTTGGGAAGTCTCCAAGGTTTTGGACTATTTAAGTTCCTTAGATGTTAATGAAAATCTCGATTTACTCCAGTTGAGTGAAAAGCTTATTTCTCTTACTGCTCTTGTTTCAGCTCAAAGAGTTCAGACGTTAGGTCTTCTTGATACATCGTACATGACTGTAAATGATGAATGTGCAAGTTTTCAAATTATGGGTTTGTTAAAGACAACGTCACCCAAGGCGAAGATCGCTTCCCAGTCGGTTGAATTACCAGCTTACACTCCAAATGAAAAAATTTGTGTTTTGTCTACTCTAAAGGAATATCTCAAACGAACGGAAGTGGCTCGTCAGGCTAATAAGGAGACAAAGCTTTTTCTTTCGACGAGGAAACCACACAACAAGGCGTCGAACGCCACAATAGCAAGATGGTTAAAGAACGTTCTAGTCAAAGCAAAGAAAGATGCATCAATTTTCTCGGCCCACAGCTATCGTAGTGCGGCCAGTTCAGCTGCCTTTTGCCACGGTGTTTCGATCCATGAAATAATGGCTAGAGCAAACTGGTCAAACTCCAGAACCTTTAGGGAGTTCTACAGAACAAAATTTTGCGTCCACTATCCTAAATCTTGGGACCTAGACGATCGTGAATGACGTTTGTGTATAAACTTGAATGTGGCGATATGTGTTCTGTTTAACATTGTATACAACAAGTGCCTTCATGTATAACCTCTGACATATATACAGCGACTTAATGTTATTACCAAGATTATTGTAACAGCCTTGTATTGCCGCATTGCTATCCAACTTGTCAACTGATGTTATTATTTTTGGTCGTGGTTCTCACTGAACGAAAGTGCGAGTATCAAAACTGCTCAGAAATACACATGAATGCTACTTCGCCAGCTGTGTTTTCTTTCATAGTTGCCATCTGTACTGTATGACATACAAAACAGTTCCCGTGATGCTCTTTGAATTGTTATGCAACCCTCTGAAGCTTGTACAAAGTATTACGTGATAGAATTCCTAAATAATGCGAATAAATGAAGTATAATTGGAATTCTATCAGTAATAATGAAGTACAATATGAGGAGGGTCCCGCCCACACGCTGCATACACACAGCATTGATAACAACAGGTCTTATTCCCTCCCCTTGTTCCGCACGGAAACTGTTTTATCATTCTGTTGAGATTGTGATTGATGAGTGATAATGGCATATAAACGCAAGGCCCCTTTAGGGCGAACATAATACACAGTGCATGTGCCTGTTGAATTGAATGACTGTGGTGTCTTTGTTTTCACGTACGTAGTCGTGATGTTGGAAAGGTCCTTTGTTCACACTTCGAAAGATGAGAGGCGTGGAATATCCACCTCCTTTATATACACTCGAAGACTCAAACTCATTATCATGACAATAGACTTTGAATCTTCCACCTGTGTGAAGCTCCTGCCTAAAGCACGAGGAATATGCAACCCTCCTCATCTTGTACTTCATTATTACTGATAGAATTCCAATTATACTTCATTTATTCGCATAATTTAGGAATTATATGTCCATGAAAAGAATGTAAATTATTGCTCGTGACTGAGCAAGTGTAAGGTATGTATAATGCGCCGTGCAAGCACGCGCGTTAAATACAGTGTAGGTGTTTGGTGCAGTGTACAATGCATGTACATACACATTGTGTGTGCCAATTGTGAATGCAAAGTTTTATTCTGTTAATCGGGTACTCCGCTAAATCGGGTAAGGAACGCTCTGCTCGAGCCTACCCGATTATGCAGAGAGTACTGTATAGCAAAATAGTCGCGACGTGTTCAGCAGACGCATACCTGCACCCATGGGCGTAAATCCCGGGGAAGGGGTGGGGGATGGGGGTAAGCGTCGATTTTAACTCGGACGGGGGAGGGGGGGGGGGGGAGGCAGAGGGGCATTTGCCCCGCCCCTACGGAAATGTTTGGGGCAGACAAATCATTTTTTCCCCCAAGCAATTCCCAAGATGAGGACAAATTTCGAACTTTCTTCATGGAAAAGTGTCCAAATAAGGCCAGAATTATGCACTAGATCGTTGAATTGCAATCATAAACATGCAAAAGCTCCACTACTTGGTCCCTTTGTCACTTTGCACAATTTTGAGATTGACGTATTTCCTAATATTTCATCAAAGAGCGTGCAGCAGAGTTTTCACTTACAAAATTTCCCTCATAATTATGCAGAGGCGTCGAAGGGGGGGGGGGGTTCCCCCATATAAGTATTGGGGAGAAACATATCATTTTGTTCCTCCTCGTAACTCCCGAGGTGTGGAAATTTCTGACTTTTTTGATAGGAAACTGTGTAAATGTTTCACCTAGAGATGACTATATTTCAATTCTGAAAATACAAAATCTCTCTCGCGTGAGAGGGGAATAGGCCTAAACCCCTCCCATTCTCTCCCGTTTAGTCCATTGTACTTAATACACTTTTAGATTGACAGATTTCCGATGTTTAATCTAAAGGGTGCACCAGGTATGTTACTTCAGTTTAAAAAAAATGCAAAAGTTCCGTGGGTCGGAGGAGATCTCTACATACTTTCAATTAACGGAGGGTTCCTCCCCCCCCCCCCAAAAAAAAACAACAACAACAACAGAATAGTACACTATTGGGATTGACATTTTCCCACATTGCAATATAAAAGTGTTTACGAGATATTTTCCTCTGAATTCTAAAAATGCAAAAGCATCCTCGTATGCAGGTGCGTCGATCCTGGACGACGGGGGGACGGGAGGAGGGGGGACAATTAACACATCATTTTGATCCCCAATGATTCCCGAAATGAGATTTTTTTTTGCGTTTTTTATAGAAAAATGTCCTAATATCCTACCCAAAGTGTGCACCAGATTGCAGAATTTAAATTCTGAAAATGCAAAAAAAAAAAAAAATAAAAAATAAAAAAATAAAAATAGATGAAAAAATAAATAAATCTCTCTCGCGTGGGAGGGAGATACCTATTCGCACCCCTTCACCCCTCCGGTCCTTTTCCTCTTTTTTTTTTCTTTTTAGATTGACAGATTTCAAAATGTTTCACCCTAAGTGTGCACCAGGTCTGTCTCTTCACTTACAAAAAAAAAAGAACACAAAAGATCCACCGCGGGTGGGAGTGGATATCTTCTCTCAATCAACCTTTCCCCTCTTGGTTTCAACCATTCATCTCGCAAGATCATAGTTTTGTCAATATCTTACTCAAAGTGTGCACCAGATCGTTGAATTTCAATCGTGAAAATGCAAAATCTCTCGTGTTTGGAGGGGGATACCCCCTTCCAAACCCTCCCCCTCTGTGCCCCTTTCCCTAGCCTTCGTACACTTTTCACATTTACAAAAAAAAAAAATCTGAATAATTCTGAATGCACAAGCCTTATCACTTACATTACGATAAAAAACATGTACAATGGGAATACAGTATCCCCTTGATTTTTTTTTTATAATTTCCCAAATATTCCATGCGTATACGATAGATTTCAATTTCAACTTTAAAAGGGCAAAATCTCCCTCGTACGGGAAGGGTGGTGAAAGCCTTCTCCCTGTTCCCCCCCCCCTTGCATACAAGTAGACTGTGGCTACACTCTGAACATAGACAGTTTTCCAAATATGCCACAAAATGTATGCGCCAAAACGTTTAAATGCAATCAGAAAGTGAAGAGCTTCCTTCTAAAAGGCGCCAAACCCGTTGAAAAATGATGGATTTATCATTTTTTTGGAAGCGAGCTCTTCAAATGGAATCTCCCTCGTGTAGGAGGGGGAATAAGACTTATCCCCTCCCACCTTTTCTGATTGACAAATTTCCAGATATTCCAACAACAGTGTGCACCAGATTGTTGAATTACAGTTCTAAAACTGGGGAAAAAAAGCTCCCTTGAATCTGGGAATGGTATCTTGCCACCCCCCCCCCCCCCCCCAATTGCTTGGTCCTTTCTATAGACTTAGTACACTTTGAGAAATGACAATTTCTGAATTTTCCACAAAAAGTGTGCTTCAGATCGCTTTATTTCAATTCTAATAACGCAAAAGCTCCGTCGTGCGGGAGGGAGACTCCCCCTCCCACCCCACCCCCCAGCTCTTCCTCAATATCATAGACTTTGTACATAAACACAGATGATGCACACTCGGAATAAGAGCTAAATTCCCTGATTTCAACACTTTCCTGAAAAAGCCCTGTTCATTCCATTATCATTTTTTTTTGCACCAAAAGTTTGCACCAGGTCGCTGAATTTCAGGTCGGAAAATGCAAAATCACCTTTGTGTGGGAGGAGAAATTCCCCTAAACTACACTCTCGTGTGCTTGCTTTTACTGT
>NW_027273639.1:0-12992 GCF_040938485.1 Diadema antillarum | reverse complement strand
GCTGAAACCCGTCGACTCATTTGGGGAGTCCCTCGTTGCAAACAGCAGGAAAGGGATGCCCTTATCCCAATCCTCGGGATACTCCTCACAAAATGCCCTAATCATTGTCTTTAGGGTCTGGTGGTAGCGCTCCAACGCACCTTGGGATTGGGGATGATAAGCTGACGACTTCAGCTGCTTCACACCCAAACGATACATCACCTCTTGAAATATGCCTGACATGAAATTTGACCCTTGGTCAGACTGCACTTCCTTGGGCAACCCATACCTAGTGAAAAACTGCACTAGAGCATCTACCACAGTCTTAGCAGTGATATTTCTCAATGGGACAGCCTCTGGAAACCGTGTAGACATATCCATGATTGTCAAGAGGTACTTGTGACCCGACCTAGTCCTAGGCAAAGGTCCAACACAGTCAACTAGAACCCGACTGAATGGTTCTTCAAACGCAGGTATCGGAATCAATGGCGCCGGCTTCACTGAATGCTGTGGTTTACCAGCCACCTGACATGTGTGACAAGTCTTGCAAAACTCAGCCACATCCACATTCAACCCCGGCCAATAGAAATGCCTCATGATCCGATCCTTTGTCTTTCTGACGCCTAAATGGCCGCCAACTGGTAACTCGTGAGCAATCCTCAAGATCTCACCGCGGTAACTAGGAGGGACAACAACTTGACGGACCACCGTCCAATCCTCATCAGCTGGCCTATGGGGAGGTCTCCACTTCCTCATCAAAATGCCATCTTTGACATAATAGCACTCAGGGACCTTTTCAGCCTCAGCCTCAGAACACGCCGTCTGAGACAAGCCTTTCAACTCAGAGTCTGCCTGCTGTGCTTCAACCAAGGAAGACTTGCTAAACAGCCCATCGCTGTTAGCCTCGGAGCCTAATACAGCAACCCCATCATTCAAATCCTTGAAAAAGGTTTCTGCCAACCAAACACCGGAATTCTCCTCCACATCAACAGAATCCGCATCATCTTGAACAGCTCTACGAGCCTGAGACCTAGTCACAACACAATCTGGGAAAATCCCAGGAAACTCCTCCTGCAACTGCTCAGTTTCAGCAACCACCACTGGTTTATCCGAAACAACTGGAGACACAACCACCTTATCCCCAGCCAAGTCATTCCCCAACAAAAAGTCAATGCCTGCCATGGGCAACTCAGGAACAACTCCAACAGTCACAGGACCAGAAACTAGGTCACACTTTAAATCCACTCTATACAGTGGCACTGACATATAACTGCCATCAACAGTCTGAATCAAGACTTTTGCATTCACTGCACTATCTGGTGGAAAAGTCATACCACCATCCACCATCAACGACTGAGAGGCCCCCGTATCCCTCAGGATAACCACTGGCTTACCTGCCTCACCAGAAGTACATGGGGTCACCTCACCATCAAACAAAAAGCTACGATAGCTCTCATCCACCTGCTTCAGCCTATCTTTGAATTTGGGAGATTGACTTTCAATGGCCTGTGTTTCACTGAATGGGACATTGTTTTCAGGTAGGACACTTTTTGACATGACAAATCCCAAGTCCTTCTTTGTTTTGTTTTGCAACTTCCAACACTGTGACTTTACATGCCCTGTCTTGTTACAGTGAAAACATTTGATGACATTTGCACTTGTACTGGACCCTTTGTCAGATTGAGGCTTTGGTGCCGATGAAGTTTCAGAACTCGTGCCTTTTTCAGGACCAGCATTCTTTGGATTGCTCGACTGATTTTTGTCTCTCTTGATTCCAGAGAAATTCCTGAAAGGTGGTCTGTTGTCATTTCTGTGGGTCAGCTCATACTCATCAGCCATCAAGGCTGCTTTATGCAAACTTGTCACTTTGTGATCATCCAAATGTGACCTCACACTGAAAGCAACACTCTTTTTGAATTCTTCCAAGAGAACAACCTCACGTAGGTTATCAAAGTCCTGATCCACTTTCAGGGATCTGTACCACCTATCAAACATCATTTCTTTTTCACGAGCAAACTCAACATGTGTCTGGCCTGGTCTGCGGTACGAATTTCTGAACTTGTGTCTATATGCCTCTGGCACCAACTCATAAGCATTCAACACTGCTTTCTTGACTGTAGTATAGTCACGTGATTGCTCTTCAGAGAGAGATGAGTACACATCAGCTGCTTTGCCGACAAACACACTTTGAAGGAGCAAGGGCCAAAATTCCTGTGGCCAGTTCAAACTGTTAGCCACCTTCTCAAATGACACAAAATATGCATCAACTCTGTTTTCTTCAAACTTTGGCACCAATCGAATGTTCTTGGCCAAATCAAATTCAGAGGGAGCCCTTTCACGATTTCCAACAGTGTGTGCATGAGTCAATTCCATCTCACGCAATTTCAGTTGTTGCTCCACTTCAAGTTTCTTCATTTCAATTTCTTTCTCCACTTCTCTTCGTTCTCTATCCCTCTCCCTTTCCATTTCTAATCTCATCTTCTCTTTCTCCAGTTCTAATTCCCTCGCCCTTTCTCTCTCCTTCATTTCCAATTTAGCAAGCTCAAGCCGTGTTTGATCTGAAATTTGAGCTCGATCTGGAGTGTCAATTTCTTCTTTGAGCTCCATGTGACCAGCCACTAAGTCAAGAATCTCTGCCTTTCTTGCACCTTGTGGAACATCAACATTCAAATGCTGTGCAATAGCAGTCAAATCACATTTGCGTAACCTTTGCAAATCTTTGAGGGACAAATCTGTCCTCTGAACAAATGCCTGAACATCCATTGTACTGATTGACATTATCACACTGTAATACACACAATATGCAATTCAACAACCAAGTCAACCGGTATTTTGTCTGTACCAATATTCTGGATTCCGGAACGTTCCAAATTCTACGTTTTGGCTTAAATTCACTTCCCGGACAAGCCCCCAATTTTGTTACGACCAAAATCACTCTGAGAATGATCGCACAAAAGAAACAATCAACTGATGTTCAGGCGGTTTATTAACAGTGATATTGTGGGTACAGACTGGTAATCGGCGTCACATCAATACAACAATGATCAATAGAAACAGTTATAAATCGGTAGTGGAATCACTTACACGTATTAAATAATCCTTTGAAAGTGTCCAAATACGATGTTCGATGCACAGACGAATGATCCTTGACGCAACGATGAATGATTCCTCCGACGTAACTCCAGAGGTACAGGTTACGATAGTCCACGGTATAGATCCGGGGTAAAATCCACGATATACGTCCACGGCGAAACGTGCAGAGTCCAAATGTTGTGACTACCACGTCCAGTTGATGCGTTGAATGATGATTCACTTAATATTGTCCAGCTAGGAATCCAGCCCGTCACAGCTTTTCCGTAGCAACGTCCATTGACATAAAAATGGTGTCTATCCCCAATGAAGGCAAATTAATTCTCTGCAGGCAAAATGTCTCCCAGGCCTTATCTCCACAAACATAACAGGTCAGCAGGTAACACAGGACTGACTATAACAAGTCGCTTCAGAGCCAGAAGTGACGTAACTCTCAGAGCAGAGGTGTTGGGTACTCTGCCTACTGCAGAATTTCTCTAGCTTATATACTATCTATTCACCCCTTCTAGCACATTCTATAACTCTCTCCAACCTACTAGCCAGTCTAAGTTCCAGGAAACCTGGATGACTCACTGCCTAACTATGTACAAAACATCACTGCCAAGAATAACTACCAATCACATTGGGCTACAGGGACAGTGCCTCACTCAGCCAAATATGTTAGCACTTCCCAGAACTTTCTGGAATGGGAAATCACTCTAGATTGAGTGAGCTATAATGTATTTCCTATTACATGCATGTACTGTATAGCTACATTGTATACCACCTAGAAAATTCTCCACTTATCTGGTCAGCCTGTATGTACTATATCTATACCACATAGAATGTTCTCCATTAATCTGGTCAACCTGTGTACATACACATTAAAACAACCATGCATACACTACATCATACATAAATGTACATAACTACTAGTGTGTACATTTGTGACAATATACATAACATTTTGGTCTTACATATTGTATGCGTGTATAGCTTTTACTTCAAGCACACAGTCAAGTATCTGTACGAGTTCACGAATCTAGGCCAGCATATATGGATTCCTGATATATTACAAAATATGTCATGCTTTTTCATCATTTGCTTTTGCAATCAAAATCAACATCATCATGCTCGTAACCGAAAGTTTTATACCATAAATTGCCACGATATCAACGGCTACCAGCAGATCCATGTGTAACTACATGATTCCATCCTAGCTGAGGTGAGGGGTGGGTGTGTCTGTCTGCATGGTGACAGGTGTGCCCAAATCTACACCACCACACCTCCACCACGCCTCCTATCTCTCCCTCCACATTCAATGATTTGCAAAAAAGAGGCAGGGTGAGAGATGAAAGCTTTCACACCACATCATCTACAGACATGCCAAATATAGCTTCCTTTTATTTCCCCCTCCCTCTTCTCCCCCTCTCCCTCCCCCCTCTCCCTCTTCTGCTCCCTCCCCCCCCCCCCCCCCCCCCCCTCCTTCAGGACTAATGATACAGACAGGCAATTTTCAATGTAGTTTGGTGGTACCAGCAGCTTGTTGTATACAGGCTTGGCATAACACAGACACTGTCTGAACAATGCAAGACTTCCCTAAACCATGGTTGGTTCAAAATACCCCGAGTGATACTCAGGATGACTTTATATTCATGTGCAATAGTTCTATATTTCTCACATCCTTTCATGAAAACATAATCATTTAATGCAGATCACATCTTGCAATCCTCTTCATGTATACTTTGAGCATAAATAACTTGACTCGACGGATATAACAACTGAATGTTGCACTGAGTATATGAATGAATTGGTGAGGTTCTAAGTATTTCAAGAAAATATATAATAAAATCATTTTTTTTTTCTTCCAAAACACACAGATATGAGTCAATGTGATAAGCAACTTAAAGTATGCGTAACAATTCGTAAATACACATATATTTCCACAAAAATGAAAAAGAAACACCCCCCCCACACAAAAAATTGTATTTGAAGGCAGAAGTATTCCAGAAAAATAAGAAAATGACAGGACCTCACTTGTGCCACTTTCAGAGATTTCTTCAGTTTTTGCAAAAGATTAGTTTCAACAATAGAATGAACATGTTTTTAAAGATGACCAAAAATGCACATATTCAGTATCTAAACAAATGTCAGCAATTCTGAAATGGTATATCCCTTCATAAAAGCATTTTTTTTTTTTCAGATGACCAAATGAACACATTTCCCTGAAGAAACCATTTTTAAAATCCTATTCATCTAGTTTAGTTTTGTGACTGATGAAAGATGGCTGATGCCTCATAAATCACGCTACTTTACAAGTGCTTCCTTGAACAATAATGAGAAAACCCCTCCATAATCGGGCCAAAGCCGGTGATTAAATTGGCAACGCTAATGACAATGGATGCGGTCATGAAACTCCTTATTACATTAGGCTCACGCGACAAAGAAGCTGCCAAGTTTAGCCTTGCTTGCCTGTGATTCCTGAATCCCAGAGAGCTTGTGTAAAGTACAGGCAGCCAGTTTATTGTCCAATTACTGCATATCCTTAAACTCTTACCACTGAAACCTATCTTATCTGATCATGTTTCTCTGACACAGGGTACGACAATTAAAGTTGCATATTTCACTGATGATGTATGTATTGCTATTGTCTTAAATCATCAGCATTTGAAGGGCAAAAGTGAAAATGTTCAAATATCATGAAACATCACTTCTGATATTGATCGAAAGTGCTTAACATCATGTCACATACATGTACATTTTTAGAATGCTACATATGGATATTCTTTACAAAAGACCAAGAGGGGTCAAAGAATATTTCAATATTGTACATTCTTGAGAATTAGCCCCTCAAAAATGTCATGTAATGATCGCTCCATTTAGAGTTACTGGTTTTTCATATTTTGGACTTAACAATATGAAAACACACTATTTGACAACTTTGCGAGTTTGAAAAACCTGTGCTGTGTTGGTCAAGTACCATGCAAAAAAAAAAAAAATGTGTACAGTTCAATGGGAGACTTGTTTGGTGATGACATTATCATATCTTACCTTTTATGTACTTGAGACTAGTATCACCAAATTGCAGAAACATAAGAAATGTTATAATTCCCTTACTTCATAGTTAATGTCCTATTTCAATAAACTTGATGAAAATTTAACCAATCTGTCCATCGGTCTCTTTTTACTCAAACCAACTTAAATTGGAAAAGTTAATAAAACTTGCAGGAAAGGTTTATAATGACACAAGGAACAGATGATTAAATTTTGAGAGTGACCTGGGATTTTCAATAAAGTTTTGAAGGATTTATCATCCTTTGCCTAGGGTCAATGAACTTGGTAGTTCCTCCTGTGGATACTTGAGATTTGCATACACATACTGAGGTGCATGCTCTGCTTGAGGTGCCTCACAGCATGCAATATCAGGAAGCTCATAAGGTGCGTAAACACAAGGTGTCTTTATCGCTGGAAAATTGGGCAATTATCAGCACTGGCAGAGGTCTGCGCTCTCCAAGTGCTTTCCTTGTACGACTTGGGTTAATCTGTTTAAACTGTGCTCTATCAGAAAGGGGGGGGGGGGTGGGGACAAAAACGAAAGTTTTGATTATAGCTCTTCAAAGTTATGAAACTGCTTTCTCTGTATACCAAACAACAACTCTTGGAAAGTCCTGGCACACATGAACACCACCCACGAGTGGCTCAATTGCATACAAGCACTCCTGAAACCAAACACTTATAACTGAATATAATCAAGCATCTTCAGTGTATCAGGCTCTATTCACTTTTTCAAACCATTACAACTTTGGTATGAACAAAATATACTGCATATTAAAGAATTTACATAATTCTTAATAAAATTTGGTGCAAAAAAATCAAAGAAATTATGTTTAATTGATCTCTTAGACTGGCATAGTATCACAACAAAAACAAACAAAATGACTATTTCTTTTAATGCACAGCACCACTTACATACAAATGTAGTTACAAGCATATTTCATATGTGTATGAGATGTATGATAATTCAGTGACAGACGGTTAACAACTATGATATTTATAAAATATATCAAAAAATATCTATATATCAATAAATTCATAGAATATATGAATACTTGCTAAAAAAAAAATGCTGAGAGCACAAATCATACAGCAAATCCCAATAACAAAACATCAACCATGAAGCTTTGATGAAAACAAAAGAACCAACCACAAAGTCTGTCTTTCCTCATTATCTCATATTGAAAAATACCTGAGAACCCCCCCCCCATGTCTGCATTTGTATAGCTACTGAAATCACACATGTATTAGACTGCACCACTACAATGTGGATGTGAGTCTCCTGTGATATAAATGTGACATGAAGCAAGAACTCAACATTATCCAACCTTCAAACTCCCTCCAATCTGAACTTTAGATGTCCCCAAATCTGTAAACTTTCCTTGAACCTTTTCTTAAAATACATTCACCTTCTTTTCAAGTAGAAGAGAGAGAGAGAGCAGGTGCTGCCAAAAAGAATATTGATTTAACCTGCTTGATTACAATAACGGTTTTCCCTCCTAAGTGTCACACAATTTCCAAAACAGGCGTTCCATATTCACTGAGGTCATTCTGCCTCTTATAAATATGAGTTCTCAATACTTTCATAATTTCATCTTGATTGACTCACATTAAAGAGCACAATATCTACAATGTACACTGGGGGGGGGGGAGTCCTGTGGTGAGTTTGAAATGGATCATAACTTCAATCACTTTATATGATATGATTTAAGAGTACCGCTTTGATGTTATCGAGCAAACTTTATTTTCTTCTTGAATCAAAACAACAACAAACAGTGGTGAAGGTATAAAAAAAAACTGTCCAAACGCAATACCTTTCAAACTATTCAAAACAAGGACCAATATGAAGTACCTCTTTCAGTTCTGTCCCATGTGTTTATTATATATACTTTGACATCATGAGGTCATTCATTCTCGTCTTAAAACCAAACTGTTCTTTTTGTATTGTCTTCAAAGATCTCTTTAATTTGATGTTTGACACCAGGCGACATCAGCCCCAAATTTGCAGGATTGTAGGACTAAAGATGCATATCAGTCCGACCCGCAATTACCTTTATTGCAACCACATCTGATGATGTTCAGCACTTCCATGACTTCCTCAAAGGTCAGAGGGTGATTATTTGCCATAGGACCAGGATGAAAGTCCGTTGAAGCCGTCTGGCTTTGTTGCCAGGCCAGAGACAGTAAATTGTAGGTAACTTGGATGGTCCATGGCCTCAGACCATCTTCTGCACCATCCGGTTTTGGGGTCAAAGCTTTCAGTGATGGGGATAGGGGGAGATCTAGATTGGCTTGTGGGATTTCTGACACATTGATGGCAGGTTGGGGGGGGGGGAGGCATTTCGTGAAGCGGTTTGTCAGATATATATAAATATATATATATATATATATATATATATATATTTTTTTTTTTTTTTTTTTTTTTGGGGGGGGGGGAACTGTTATAAGCCTAAATCTGTTATAAGCCTAAAAACCATTGTATCTGATTGGCTGAGAACAAATTTGTCAGACAAAAAGGTCAGGTTATCAGGTTATCATGACTGGAAGCCAAGATCGGGGTATGCGTAGACGGCACTGGGGACACTTGCCATTCTTTCCTTCCAGCGTAAGGAGGGAGAGTGATTGAGCACCAGTGAAGGAGGGTAGACTTCCTTAGCCTATGTGCCTGCCACAGAAGGCTACCTTGAACATTGTATAGCATTGGCAAGATGGTTGCTAAGATGGAAGGCATGGGCCTAATGGTTATCATGTAAAGGTGGAGGCAAAGTCTCCAGAAGGAGAATTACTCCTCTATTGTCTTGAGAGGGGTTAGTACTCGGCTAATGTCATCCAAGGACATTCTATGAGACGTAAGGGTAAGATCATCTGCACGAGCAAACTTCCTTCATGAAGTAATTATCATGTCACCATGTTAAAAGGAGTGGAGTTAGTTTATAGCCGACCTGGAGGAGGCCATCATTCAGAGTCCTAAGTCAGGTGGTCTGCGAAATCCTGAAGCTGCAAGTGCTGAAAATTAAAGACAAGCAGTGTGAAGTTGTCATAGCACTGCTTTCAGAATGAGGCAGCACTTTAGAAATCTTAGAGTCTCCCTGGACATCATACGCAAAGACATTTTACTCCGAGAAAACTGGTGGTAAAATCCATCTATCGCGAGAACAGTGAAGCCTTTCACCTATCATGGCTACATTTTAGGCAATAATGTCAGCATGTCTATTGTCAGATAGCTCTGTGGATGGTTGCTGGTAAGGTTGGGCTTTCGATCTTCTGTAAAGGAGTGCTCAAGCAAGTCCCCACGTCTTTACCTTCTTTCTATGGCAAGATCACCGAGTGACCCCTAAGTACCTTGTAAGGCAATTGCAGGATTGCAGGGGTCGCGGTCGGGCAGGGCTGGGCAGCAGCAGAGATGGGGGCAAACAGGTGTAAAACAAGCCCCTTGACTAAAAATGGACTCATCCCATTACATTTATCATGAATCACCTGCATTGTACTAACATTGGTAAATATTCAATAATTCCACAATTCATCACTGAAGGAAAGGTAAGAGCAGTGTACTCATCTCCAGACACAAAAATGTGTCAATTTTACGGGTGCTGTTCGTTATTCCGAAGGTTCGCTATTTCGAGGGTTCGTTATTCCGAAGGGTCGTCAATCCGAAACACACAAATTCCTTATACCTATAAGAGGTTCGTTAATCCGAAAATGGAAAGGGTTCGTTAATCCGAAGGGTCGTCAATCGGAAACACAAAAATTCCCTATACCTTGAGGTTCGTTAATTCGAAAATGAAAAAGGGTTCGATAATCCGAACATTTGTGGCGTTATTCCGAAGGTTCGTCATTCCGAAGATTTATTAATCCGAAAATGAAATTCGGAAAATGAACCTTCGGACTAACAAATCTTCGGATTAAAGAGCCTTCGGAGTAACGAACCTGCGGAATAATGAGCTGTAACCAATTTTACAGTGGAAAGTACACAAGTTCATGCTGTTACAATTTAACCAACTTTGAGCAAATAGGTGAAAAATCACGCCATCACAGAACCAGTGGTAAATGTGATCTACTTTATACAGATCAGGCAGAAGGCCATTTGTATTTTCGAGCATATCATACTGTGGGTGAACAAGAAAAACTTTTGTCTTTTTTAATATCAGAAATTTTTTGAGGGAAGGAAGTGGGGTAGTCCTTTTTTCAACTTTCCCCTGCCTCATGTTCCTTCTCGGAAGAGGTGATTGAACAGTTTGTATAATATCGCTTTCAGATTAGAGTTATTTTAGGTAGTTCGATATTTTAGACAATTATTTGGCAATTTCATTTGTGTTATCATCTGAGATTTATCTTCAGTAAATCAGAGTAAATTTTATGAAGTTGAACATCTCAAGGCAAGTAGGTATCAAATGTTCATGTCTAATAATTCCTGATAAACGATCGTGATGTTGGCATCAATTCAAGTTTTGTTGGACTTTTTCCCAAATTCCTTGTGAAAAATCCAGATTGAGGAAGCAAATTTGGATGATTGCATCACAAATAAAACAGCCTTAAACAACCTTCTGATTTCTTCTGATTTCTAATCCGCGCCCGAATTGATAAACAGTGTTGCTGCATGACAGAAAAAAAAGAGATAATTCGTTTATTTCCGTGTACATTTTATCGTTCATATTGTACAGGGGTATATGAGTGGCATTCATTTTGAATTTTTGTATTAAGAAGAACATATAAGATTACAAAGAATATATTTTCTGTTTGTTTGTTTGTTTGTTTGTTTGCTTGTGTTGCAAGTGGCACTCATCAGATTTGCATTGCACATGCAAAACTTGATAACAGCGTAGGTATGTGACTGGAAAAACAGTAAATTCGTCTTCTATTTCTATGCATATTGTTTTTGCCATTCATAAAGTACATGAGTATAGGAATGGCGGCCATTTTGAATTGAAAATAAGCTTAAAATACTAAATGTACCTACATTAAATGAAAATTTTCTAGCAAGTGCAAATTAAATTACTCAAGGAACAAAAATTTAAAAAAGTTTGATGTAATAATCGGTCATAAAATTGACATAAATGGATTATCATGGCCAAATTAGCATATCTGGCGGCCATTTTGGATTTTTGCATTTTGCCGAAAATGCTCAAGGTTACGCGAGTGGCATCAATCGGATTTGGAATTAGCACCCTCGAATTGACAAGAAACCATCAAAAAACATTGTATATATCGAAAAACAAGGTTAGGTGCACTTTCTATGGAGCCTAGCCTGGACTATATTTCTCTGTAGTCAGGTAGTGTTAGTGGTGGACTTAAGTTCACCCTGTATGCAGCAAGACAGTGCATAAGAATTGAACTATACATTAAGCTGCCATGGAGTGAGTTATGTAGTCACATTTACGTTAGTTAGCTCTTCTGCAAAATTATTACACACGCATGAACAGTGGCCTTGAACTCATGACACTTGATTTTCCTTTTCAGGTATTCAAGCAAGATACAATATGATGAAGTTGCGCGCATTCTCCTGATCACGTAAACTTATATGCAATTCTGAAGGACAGAGTGATTCCTCAACAGAATATGTAAGTTTCATTAATGGATTAATCCGTAATACATGTATATGTATTTTCAGGTTATTGATTCATCTAGATTTTCAGCATGTGATATCCGTGACGTATATTATATTAAAGAGTATTATTACACATGAACGCAGTTTTATCAGTTACTATAACGTAGCCACCGTTTAGTGGGTTGCGGAAAGTTTGATAAGACTATAGTGCAATTTTGATACCATCTATAATCGAGAGATATGTTACTCAAGTGGACCATTGCGATCATTCATTTTTGCCTTTTCCGTTCTACGTCTTCTCAGTTTTTTTTTTTTTTTTGGACTTTTTCCTGAAAACTCCATGATGGATTGTAACTCATACAGGCAGCATCTCTACCCCGCAAGAATCTTCATTTTTTTTCTCTTTTTTATTTATTTATTTATATATTATTTATTTTATTTTATTTTATTTTATTTATTATTATTAGTATTTATCATTATTATTATTATTTTTTTTTTTTTGGGGGGGGGGGGGGGGGGTAATCTTCTTTTCTGTAACCAGTATTATCAAAGTAAATCAAATCAATGTTATGAATAAGTAGAGGGGGCTATATTTTCACTTTTTGTGTGTGTGGTAGCAGGATTAGAGGTGTCAACCATAATGGGCATCATTACACCCATTGCCATGGCCAGCACCCGGACCATCATCTGTGGCAAGCTCAGCAACGGCTGAATGGCTGAGGTCTATAAGTCTTACTCCTTTCCTTACTGTGTAAAATATACAGCAAATTGATGTTAAATTGGCATGTAATTTGATGTTGTCTTACTTTGTTATTTTATGTTATGAAGACTTTGAGTTGGTCAGGAAAAATGTGGAAATATTAATTTTTGAATATGCCCTATGTCATAAATGTATGCAGGCCTACATAAAAGGTGTGTATTTTCATCTCAGTCCAAATTCGCCACATTTTTCTTTTCAACATGACTTTACTCAGGCTATTCCACATCTATTCTTTTTTTTTTCAGCTCTAACTTAGTGATGTCGGCATGCTGTCTCCTAATTCCCCGTCTGCCTGGAGAGGACATGCTGTATGTCTGTGACAAAGTAAGTGCTGCACTTTTATTTTTTTATGGGAGACGGGAATTCCATCTACTTTGTGACTAGAAATATAAGAGGAATATTTCTTTGCAACATTATCAAGTTTTACTTATATGACAAAGAACTGAAATAAATCTATCCGACCGGATTTGTTTAGAAACCGATATCAAAGCTTAAAGGGATGGGTGTAGTATTGGTGGAGGTGAGGATTTGGGCTTTTAACTTTTTGTGATATACCAAGAACCTACTTATGAAATAATAGAGAGT
>NW_027273638.1:0-10238 GCF_040938485.1 Diadema antillarum | reverse complement strand
GCCGGATACATTGCAGTCTGTATTTGAAATAAAAAGAGATGATTGCAGACGAAATGAAGATTAACATGGAAATGGATACATTCGTCAGGTGAGAATGATAAGGGCATTAAGGTGCCTTAAACACTATGGCTTTAGTGCAAACTTAACGCCCTTTCAACTCTCAACCGACGCATTGATCTTGGTATATACCGTAGCATTTTGAGAGTGTTGAATCAACGTATACTTTCAAAATGTCACAGGAGAAATAATAATGAGAAATACACTAGTGCAACTGAGCATATCTTTCACAATCGTTTACAAGAAAAGCCATACAACTTGTAAGTAGAGTTTAAGAGACTAGCAAAATATACAGGGAAGAATCATTTAAGTTTTGATATTCGAAATATTCACGTAGAATTGGGGGAAAGAAAAAAAAAATCCTTTTTGTTATACATGTCAGTACCGTCTTTTATGATGATCCTGAGCAAGTCCTGGGGGTGTTTCATAAAGCTGTTCGTAAAGTTACGAACGACCTACGAGTGACTGGTGATCAGTTCTTGTGCTGAATTATGGACATTCTGATAAGTATAGCACATCAGAACTGATCACTAGTCGCTCGTAAGTTGTTCGTAACTTTACGAACAGCTTTATGAAACACCCCAGGCCAATTTCATATATTTCATATGCTCCTGGGGATAGAAGCACGCTAGCAATCACAAAAAAAAAAATCGATTACTCACCAATTCTTCAAAATTTGCAGCAGGAATGATAATATGATATATAATAATGATAATATACAAAAACAAGTGTAATTAGGGTTTCATGAAATCAGGAACGATGTAATCAGGAACATTGTACATTTTCACAAATAACACACGACACATGACCAAGAAAGTTCATCTGCAGAAATACTAACTTGACAGTAATGTAGTGATATCGTATAAGGTTTGAATACTGATATCGGTATCGTAATTGTATGATGTCATACGAACAAACTGACATTGGCATCGATATCTAGGCTATATTCATTAATCATTATTTGCAAGTACTTGATAAAAATAAAAAAAAAATTGAAAGAACCCCAGTAAGAACATCGTGATTCCACACTTTCTTTGATCAGTAATAAATTTGTAGAGATGACGGACATGGGGAATGTTGTTCCCATAACTGTCATACCAATAACTCTGTACCTTGTACCCTAATGATCCCAACCTCAGAGAGATATTGAGTTGAGGCTTTCCGTTTACGCGACTTCTCCAATAGCTTGTTTCCCCAATAACATTGATGTTTGATGTTACATCGATATGCCACTTTTTCAGCGTGAGAACTGTAGGTATAATAACTGTAATCCACAAGTGTACAAGGGGATTCGATTAATAAGATGTATGAAACAAGCATATTTTTTTTTCTCGGGTTGACATACTAGTATTCGAAAATTACTCTGGATGAATGTTTGC
The DNA here is from genome assembly GCF_040938485.1 of Diadema antillarum. Taxonomy (NCBI): domain Eukaryota; kingdom Metazoa; phylum Echinodermata; class Echinoidea; order Diadematoida; family Diadematidae; genus Diadema; species Diadema antillarum. The sequence continues at coordinate 8,802 of NW_027273638.1, read as the reverse complement.
CAATATTTTATTTTCAAATGGTTTGGAATCATTTATTGAAAAAATCGTATAACTTCATTTCCTATTTCCAGTAAGATTTGATCTAATATCATTTTAACTGATCAGCATATGGCAATTAATGTACACCTTATAAGAATAATTATCCTGTTTCCAACACTACGAAAAATTAAAATTTTACACAATCCTTCCTTGCGAGAGAAGGTGTCATGTTTTGCGAAATGAAGGCACCAAGCAACAGATATCAAGCACGCACATTTATTCCGAACAATGAGAGAACGATGGAAAATGATCTCTTTGAATGCGTTTGCATTATTTTCTTAACGTTTGTTTTGAGGATATTTATGCCATCAGGTTTTGAAAACTGTGATGATTATATATCCATCGTGGACCGAACGCTTAGGTCTTGCAAATTGCTGCGATTTCCACTGAGATTGAGTGCGAGAGAACTGATGTACACAGAGAGAAGATAATGTAGGTGCATAGGCCTGCATAACCCACGTTGACTGACAAATCTTTACGAATCTTACCGCAGTGGACGCCTTGTAGGATGAAACTGAAAACGGTTAGGAAGAGATATCCAAAGAAAATAACCTCCATCACTGGTTCACTTCACTTCAGGTAAGGAAAAACCTTCCACTGCTGAAAAAATAAAAACATCAACAAAGTTCCACTGTTTGTCACGAGCATCATTTCTTTCCTAGAGCGCTTTCCAAAAGTCCTGCGTTGTCACTTGCCTATAATTCCAATAAATCCATCGATGACATTCGATTACAAACTTTGTCATTTTTGGATACCAGTTGCGCGGCACCTTCGGAGGGGTAGGATGCAAGATAAGGAGTAGTATAATCACTTGCGCTGATCATGATAGCACAAATAGGAAATCTTGTAGCATCATGGCGCATATAGTTGTCACCTCGGCATCAAGTAAGTCGAATGCAGTGTTCCATTCATTTATTTCGTCTTTTCCCTTCCTTTGTAAATGGGTTGAGGAGATGGGTGGACCCATAGAAGTGTCGGAATGCAAATTTTATCAATGTACGGTGCCAGATCCATCATTCTCTTGTCAAACAAAAATCGGCTCAATAAACAATTACTTCTCGCCATGATCACGTTCTCCAACCCTTTCGAATTTCCCTTTTCTGTCAAAATCATACCTCAAGACAAAGTGCATTGTGCGGGATAACAATCAAATTGTGGTCACTCGTGCACGCAAAGAATAATCAGCTCCATTGGAAATTATGAAAGTATCTTCCAGGTAATATGTTAAATACTGGTCTTCGATAAAAAAACGACACCTTAATCAGGCCCAAACAGATTTGTTTGTCGAAGTGATGCCAAAAATAATCGGTACTTTGAGATCCAGAAATCTTTAGGACAGAATAATTAAGTCAAAATTAATTTTCGTCATACGAAATCAGTATAGATTTTTTTTTTTGATAATTGATGTGCTTAAGAAAATGCTTGCAAACTGAGTTTAACTTAGTACTTGAAACAATTAATGGTAAAATGTTTGAAGGTTCCTTTTCCTTATTTCTTCTGTTATATTCATATATATATATATATATATACATACATATATCCATACTGCATGTGCAGGTGTGCGTAATGTAGACTAAGTCATAATTTTATGCGATTGTTTAATGTACCCGTTTGTATTTACTTCGTTGTACTATATCCGTATATGCCATTTCACCTGCTTGTACAAATCATCAGTGTTACTTTGTAATTCAGCTTGGTCAGTTTATGTTTAATTATAATTGCAACAATTTACTTAAAATATTTGATTATTTATATCGTCGAAATAATCACATGCACATCAATCCTGCAAGACGATCCAATGAATTCCATCTCCCCCAGTGATAACTGTACGTAAACTCAAAATACATTTTGCTTATACTGGACCTAGATTTTGGAATAGCCTCCATAACAGCTTAAAAGACCCATTAACGTTTATTGCATTCAGACATAATTTGAAAATATTTTTCTACATATATTGGATAATCAAATTGTTTACGTAGCAACTTTTGTACTTTTACCTGTCATGGCGATGGAGTGGGGCCTTCACAGACCTCGCTTCCCTTTTCTCTGCTTCTCTTCCTCCTTCTGTGCTGTAGTGTCATTTTGTTCTTGTTCTAGTTACAATATTGCGTCTTCTCTTCATGCATGTATTTTCTTTTCTTTTCTTTGTTTTTTTTTTTCGTCACAATATCTGTGTGCGCCATGTGGTGTTGTTTCGTCACCATATTATCCGTACATACATTATCCGTACCATGAAAATATTATCATTATGTTATTCTATGTTTGTATCTTACTGTACTTAATTGCAAGTATTGTTTATGAATGTTTTATATTATCATAGAATCATAGATATGTATAGATGTATGCTTCAACGGTTCATATTTGTATAAATTTGGATATTTAATAAATGTTATTTGCATTTTTTTTTCTTTCGAGTGATTTATGTTCTACAAGCTTTGCTTCTCAGTAGATCACTGACTTTTCCATTGCCTCGTTATACCTCTACCCACACATAGTGTGTTATGGGGGTATACAGGAATCACTCTGAGGTCGGGTGGCCGGTGGATGGGTCGGGCGGTCGGTCGGGCGGTGGGTCGGTCGGTCGGGCGGTCGGGCGGTCGGGCGTTGGGTGGGTCGGTCGGTCGGTCCGTTCGTTGCAAAATTTTTTGGATCAAACTCCTCTCCTATTTTTTGATCAATTGACCACAAATTTGGCATGTGTGACCAATATCAAAGGTAGATGTGCAAGACACCTTTTTCGTTAGTATTGCATAATGAGTTGCCATGGCAACAGCAAATATTTAAAGAATCCTACAAAATGTTGTGGATCGAACTACTCTCTCATTTTTTGAGCAATTGACCCTAAATGTGGTATGTGTGACCACTATCAAAGGTAGATGTGCAAGACACCTTTTTTGTTAGTATCGCATAATGCGTTGCCATGGCAACGGCATATTTTCATAAAAACTTGTGGAGCGAACTACTCTGTCATTTTTTGAGCAATTGACCCCAAATTTGGCATATGGGACCGCTATCAAAGGTAGATGTGCAAGACACCTTTTTCGTTAGTATTGCATAATGCGTTGCCATGGCAACGGCAAAACTGCAAATGGAAAAAAAAAATGTTGCAAAATGTTGTGGATCGAACTACTCTCTTAGTTTTATTGCAATTTAATTGAATTTTGGCATAAATGATCAATGTAATGTGTAGGATGCCTCTTTTATCTATTTGCCACGGCAACAGCAGTTTTTTATACCAATCATACAAAAATGTGGATTGACCTAACTCCCTGTGTTTTTTAGTATTTGACTTGAATTTTGGCACATGTGACCACTACAGCATGTAGATGTGCAGAACACATCTTCTGTCGATGTCGAACAATGCGTTGCCATGGTAACAACATTTTTCACTAAAAACGATACAATAATATTGCGGATTTAACTAACTCCTTCAGTCTTTGAGTATAGACATTGTTTATGTTTTTGATATACATGGATTACAGATTATCAGTAGATTCATTACGTCACAAACTGTTCATTTAATCAGATATTTTTTTCCTTTCTTTAGTACTAGAGTTATTGATAATTGGTAATCGTAACACATTACTGAACGGTAATAAACTAAGAAATAATTATACTGTATAACTGCATAAAGGGGCCTGTAAGGGGCCAGACTTGACTAGCATTCATGCTATTTTCTGGTTCCTATTATCCTCGCTTTTTTATGTAACTGATACTACTTTAAACATGTACAATGATTGTTATTGCATTGGATAATAAATTCATTCATTCATTCTATAGTACGTAGATGTGATGAACAGTTTGAGTAGCATACTCATTACGAAATAATTGCTGTGGTAATCATCAGCTTTTTTCACTACGTTCATGCCACATTATCGTTGCTATGGCAACGACTTTTTTCACTAGAAAGGAGAAGTACCCCATTAGAAGAAAAACTAAATAAATAAATTATTAATTTTTGTAGAGTTTAATTTTTCGGCTCTTTTTTTTTTTACTATTTTGGGAATGCTGAAAAGGAATCCACCTATGGCCACTTTTCTAAATGATGTCTTCAGCCGTTACCATGGCAACAAATTATTTTCTTTAAAAGAACATGTGTTTTCATTAACATCATAAAAACATGTTTCTAAGGCCAAATATGTCATGATATACATTTTCCTCAATTAATAAAAAACAGTCCTTTTTTCAATTACATTGTTACCTCATAGCAATGACAGTTGCCATAGTAACAAATCTTAAAAAGACAATACTGATATTTTAATTAAAAAAAATGAAAGAAATGACGATATTGAGTTGCATATTCATCACAAATTACTATCAGCTTTTGTTTTTAACAACGTTCATTCCACATGATTTCTGTTGCCATATCAATAACATGAGAAAAATGTTTTTTAAGGATTAAAGTTCTATAGCAATCTGTTGTAAATTACTATAGAGGAGGTATCATAGTCATTTAAGGTTATCAAATGTCTTGGAGACATTAATGCTGAAACAGAGTACATCATGACGAGAAAAGTGGAACTTTTGGGGAGGTTTTTAGACAGTTGTATTGCTTATTATTTGTATTTTATGTTTCCCGGGTATATCTATGTTTAAAAAAATCTATTCCTTAACATTATTGTTGCGATATAGGAACAGAAATGATTCGAACAATTATATATGGCTAATAGGTAGCCTGGAAAGATGTGACACGGACTATACACTGCAAACGCAAGCGTTTTACATGCGTCAGTGCGTGGTGTACCGGGCTCTCGGCTTGCGTGCAAAGGATCAAATCGCATGGATCCAAAAATACGCGGTAAATGGAGCCCAAATTGCACGAATGATGACGTCAGGACGAACGATTAATGTTAAACAACCTAACAAATGACAAGGATCTATTTAGGCGTTAAGTAATGTTCAATATTGCTTGACTGCTTTCGTACACGTGAATTAGCAACCTGCCCATTTCCTGTGGACATCTAAAAAGGTATCTCGTTCGGGTGCATTGAAGCTATCAGAGAATTGCGGGAGGTACGGGTCAACTTTTCAAATTGTATTTCCCCTTTCCATACGAGTTCTCAAATGATAAATACAACAAAACTTCAATCTTTTTAGTGACGTTTTCACTATAGCAGAAAGCACGTATGAATATGTTGACACAAAACGAGAGAGAATTGAGGTTCAGTTATACAAACTGGGTAGGGTGCTGTGGCATAGAGGATATCGAGACACCCGACTCCCAATCGGAGGATCCGAGCTCGATTCCACCCCAATGCTCGCTTGGACCACCTCCCTGCTTGGACAAGATGTTTTACCAAGTTGTATAAATAGGCAACGCTGGGGGTAATGATAATGACAGGGCCCTATGGTAGAGCAGTACCAAGTGACAACACTTAAATGTAGAGGCTACCCAAGATAAAGAAGAAATTATTATTATTGTTATCATTAATATAACTCTTACGTCACAAAATGTTACGCAAATTAGAAATGTTGCGGTTATCGTCGCCATTCAAATTCCATTTGTTTATAATTAAAATTGCAGTATTTTGAATGACTTTTAATGATTTAGAAAACTATGGACAGTCCCTCTGCTTAAATCAATCAATCTTTCCAATACTGGGACAGAATCAACGTAAGGGTTTCTTATTATTTTGAATGTGCATAATGATGCAAATATCTTGTCGAGACTTTGTTTCTTTCTTTCAGCTTCTAACTTTGATACGACGCTTAGAAAATAGTGTGTGGCATGGTAAGAGCATACAATTCTAAGAGGGATTTGAAATTCATGTGATGAAAATCGGTTTTAAACTGGCTGAGATATCCAAAAACATAGCACTCAAAGTGATCCTGATAAAAGTTTGGTACCACTTTTTTTTTTTTTTTTTAAATTTAGGATAGCTCAATCGTTTCAAAACCATTTTCTTTTTAATTGAATTTTTGTAGAGTTATATTCTGCTCGGTCATAGTCCATAAGATGTTTCTCTTTAGTGCACAAATAGTAATTATGTTGGGAACCTGTCACCTCCTCTCTAAACAAAACAAAAAAATCCTCTCTTTAAAGAGTTGTTACAAACAATAGATAATATAAAAACAAAATACTCTATATACTCGTGTGTTTGTTCTCTTCTATTAAAGGCACTCAGTCGTGGCGAGTGGTTTGTGCGGCACGGAGACGAACGCAACACGCTGCCTCCCCCATTCTGTATCAAATGTAGCGACCCCGAATGAGAATAGCGCTGGCTCAATGGGTCAGCGAACAAAACGCGTAGGTCACAACAGCGCTCTCTGTGCTTTGAATATCTCCTATAAACCCAAAATGGCTGTCCGAGCGAGCCACGTGAGCTTTCGAATGGACGCACACACTCAGTGCGCATGCGCATGAAGAGAGGCCAAAAGAGCCACGCGTTTTCTGGCATCTCTCCTCCAATCACCCAGGGAGGTGGCCCTCCCTGAATCACCGCAGCTCGCGGTGACAATATTTGTGTATGATGTGTACACACACATGCACACACACATACACACGCGTCTTCTGGCCTCTCTCCTCCAATCACCGCAGCTCGCGGTGACAATGTTTGTGTATGATGCGTACACACACATGCACACACACACACGTGTCTCAGTGGCAGCATTGTCCCACACATTTATGGATATACAGTTGTAGCACCGAGAGTCTGGCATTGCGCAATTGTATGCACAAACTTCGGTCGTTCGGAGTTTACGTACCATTAGGGATGGCGATCGGCTGCCTTTAATTGGAAAGTGCTTTGAAACATCTTTGTCTTAAGCGGTATATAAATTTTCCATGATATTATTATAAATACTCACTTTTAAAGGACAAGTTCACCTTCATAGACATGTGGGTTGAGTGAATGCAGCAATATTAGTAGAGCACATCATTGAGAGTTTGAGGAAAATCGGACAATCCGTTCAAAAGTTATGATTTTTTGAAGTTTCTGCTCACTCAAGGCTGGATGAGAAGACTACTATAGCTTGTGATGTCACATTAGTACAACGATATAAGGAAAGAATAAATATAATTCAACATATTCTCACTTTCTCGCATAACAAAAGAACACTTGACTTCTCTCTTTCAGAAGGCAGGGGGAATGATATTACCCCTCACATATGTCGACAGTAACAAGTCGAAGAAATGTGCACTTAATTCAAAAAGTAAAGTTTTGTGAAATTCTCTTTTTATTTTCTTTATTATGGTTGTACGCATATGACATCATACACTACAGTAGTCTTCTCATCCAGCAGTGACTACGCAACTACTTTAAAAATTCATAACTTTTGAACGGATTGTCCGATTTTCCCCAAACTTTCACTGATGTGTTCTGCTAATATTGCTGCATTCATTCAATCCACATGTATATGAAGGTGGACTTGTCCTTTAACTACTCATGAGATTAATACTAATGGACTACTTTCTTCACACAGTTTAATTATCTCGGACTCGAGACCCTCGAAACCCTCTGAACCACATAACCCTATACAGGAGCAACGAGCAACGCTTTCGGCGGAAAACTTTCGATCAAGTTTCCCAGTCGTTGTTGTGAAAAGGAGAGAACTAAATGTATCGGTTTCGGTAGCGATGTACATCAGGGTAAACATTCTTTATATCATCACTGTGACGTAATGCTTCCTGTCACTGGTACAATGCAACACAAAACTTAGTCACAATGCGTACGCATGTCTCAGTCAGGTTAATTGCTACTATGCCAGTTTATGAGTTCTAGTTACTATGTAGGCGTGATCAGTTCGTCGAAGAAGGAACCAGATTGACGGCACGATACAAGACTGAGCTAAAGTATTACCAGCATGGCAATCAATCTTTCACATAACGTAACCATTTGGCGACAAGAGGTAACTCTCCTTCTGGTGTTATGTTTGGGGACAGCATTGTTAAATGCGGAGGTTAACTGCGACTTCGCTCATGATATCTTCTCCCTAGAACCGGAAGACGTTAGCTTAAAGCAAGGAGAAAGTGCATTATTTTCATGCACTGTCCCAAACTTCGACAAGGAGAAGGAATCAATGGATTGGATCATCAGGCCAGATTACAGCGCTACTACCGTACTCAACTCATTCGATGAAAATACGCTACAAATGACAAGTACCCTAACGATAACTAACGTCAGCACTGAAGATCAGTTAGTGTGGTGTAGGGTTCACACGATGGTCAAGTTACCCTCTCTTTCTCATGAAATCGAGTTTTGCTTTGACTCGAGAGTCGCCAGCACAAACGTGTCTTTCTTCCCTCAAGAGAGTGAGATATATTGCACGCCTCAAACTCTACAGCCTTTCTACGAGGGAGAGAATATTTCCCTTGTGTGCAGAGCTCCCAGAAGTAATCCCCCGGTAAGGATGGAATGGAGATCAAGTAGTAGTAGTGTCATAATTCAGGAAAATCAAGTACTTTATGGAGACGATGGTGAGGGGAAATTCCTAGCACTGAATGTTGTCCTCACTTCTGACTGGATGGGAACAGTTATTTCATGTGTCATCACTAGCAGCACGTTCCCAGGACATTCACACAGCTGTCAAGTTGGACCACTGAGATTGTTCCCCAGACCCCCCATTCATGTTGTGCCTACCCTTGCAAACATTTCTGCGACAGCATCAACAGCCATTTTCTTTTGCATGTCGAACCTTAACACCTCTGCAGTCCAAAATTTTTCATGGTCCTGTACCCCAAGTGACGTACTAGACGGCTGTACCTCATCTAATTATATAGCTAATTTTTCACTTTCGAATAGAATTTTGAATAACCTAGTTGAT
>NW_027273637.1:0-12890 GCF_040938485.1 Diadema antillarum | reverse complement strand
TAACGGGAGCCCATACTACATCATAGGGTGCCAAAAGTGCGGTGAACCAAATCATCGTGCCTTGTCATACAGACACATTTATCAGCTGCAATGTCGGAAATGTCCAAACTACGACCATAAGGAAAAGTTCTGCCAATTCTAGGTCCTTGGCCAAGAAGATACAGCCATTGATGATAATGCTGACTCTGTACGCATTTCCACTCAGGATTTAGAACGGAAAACAATTAATCTCAAAGATGATAATGATGATTTTACTGATGAGTATAGTAAATGCTATGCTAATCTTTCTAAGTGTAAGGGGATAGAAATTGGTCACATAAAATCTTCGAAGTTTAGTTGATAAACCGGATGAAGTCCGATTTATGTTATTGAAAATTAAGCTCGATATCTTATGTATTTCTGAAACATGGCTGCATGACAGAATAAAAGATATCTAATTCAAATTCCTGATTATGCGGTAATGAGACAAGATAGACAAAATAATCGGCGCGGAGGAGGTGTGTGTATGTATATTCATACTTCACTCACTTTTATGAAACGTGATGAGCTCTGCAATGATTCTCTTGATGCTGTTTGGATTTAGTTACCACGGACTAAGTCTAATAAGTTCATTGTTGGTTGTCTTTATAGACCCCTAAATGCTGATAGTTTATATATGGATATTATATTTGATACGTTAGAAAAGATCATAACGGAAGAAAAAGAACTCATAATTCTAGGGGATATGAATTATGATTATAAAAGAAATGATGTAAATAGTGATATCAGTAATCCAATCAATGATATTGAGAATTTATTCATGATGACCCAACTTGTAAGTGAACCAACTAGGGTTACTGAAACCAGTTGTAGATGTCTAGAATATATATTAACCTCTATCTCTGAGTATCATGATTTTTGTGGAGTGGCAAAGGTTTCCTGGACATGCATGATAAGCATGCTCCGATTAAACAATGTGGATTGAAACATAGACATAATCCATGGATGATACCAGACATTATTAAATTGATTTATAGAAAAGATTTTTTGAAAAAGAAGTCTGTTTCTGTTAAATCTCCAGATGTTTTGTCAGAGTATCGGCGAGTTAGAAATAAGTTAACTGAACAAATCAGATTGGGTAAGAAATTGTATTTTGATAATGTTACTCGAAAGTATTGTAAAAAAAAAGTAAAGTATTATGGAAGGAATTAAATAGAATTTGGGGTGATAATAAGCATATGTCTATTATACCTGGTGAGCTTGATGGTGATAAACCGAACAGTTTTTTTTTTAATGTTGGTGAAACAATAGCCAGATCTTTTCAAGACGACGTATTTAAATGGCATCACCCGCAGTGTATTCATTCTTTTAAGTTCGATAATATCGATTCAAACAGAATCTTTACATTATTATCGAATTTACCAACAGATAATAGTATGGATGTGTTAGAAATGGATGCAAAGCTTTTGCAGATTGCTGCACAAGTGATTTGTACGTCTCTTTGCAGTTTGTTTAATGAAAACCTAACAACTGGTCAAGTACCTGCAGATTGGAAGAAAGCAAGAACTACACCTGTTTACAAAGGCAAGGGTTCGAAAAATGACCCTACCAATTACCGGCCAATCTCTGTAGTCTGCCACATGTCTAAACTCTAGGAGAAAGAGGTCCAAAAACAGTTTTTGAAATATCTTCAGAGTAACCATTTAATCAATATTGATCAATTCGCTTTTCTTCCCTAACATTCAACCCAAACTTGCTTGCATCGTGTTGTAGATGACTGGTATGAAGCGTTTAATAGCAATGAATGTGTAGGAGCTTGTTTTCTTGATATATCTAAATGTTTCGATAGTATTGATATGGATATTTTGCTGACCAAGCTTAAATGGTACGGAGTTCAGGAAAATGAGTATAAATGGTTTTCCAGTTATTTACGTATTCGAAGTTAAGCTGTCCGAGCACATGGATCTTTATCAAAGTTCCGTGACATCAGAGCGGGTGTGCCCCAGGGTAGTATTCTAGACCCATTCTATTTTTGTTATTCATGAATGATGTAACTCAGTGTCTTAGATTTTCACAATGTAATATGTGACCGTGCACCACAAAACGAACATAAAGTCGCACACACTGATTTTGCGTGAGGACTGAAAACAAGTGAAATGGGTCAACCTAGCCGTTCTTGACTTTTTCATATTTTCTGAAAGATCAGGTCTTTTTTTACATTATGCTAAAATTTGGTATCATAAAACGGGCGGAAAAGTGTGTCTTTTAGCAGTTTATCTCGAACATTTTTGGTAGAATAGTGTGATCAGGTGTGTCTTTAGAGTCTCTTTTTGTCCCCGCCGAACGAGTTCGAGCAGGGGACTATGAAACGGGCTCCGTACGTGTGTGTGTCCGTGTGTGTGACCGTCCGTGTGTCCGTCCGTGTGTCCGTGTGTCCGTGTGTGCGTCCGTGTGTGCGTCCGTGTGTGATCAAAATCTTCAATTTGCTACTTCTCTGTCATTTATGAGCCAATTTTGATTCTGTTTGCTTTATATGATAGCACTATGTGGGAGCTTTGAAACTTCTACACGGAATTTCAGTTGTGACCTTTAACCTTGACCTTTGACCTATATTGTACATTTTGCTACAAAATGCTACTCCTTCGCCATTTCTAACCCGATTTCGATTCCGTCTGCTTTATGTGATGGCACTAGTTGACGGCTTCAAAACAGCTACACAGAATTTTGACCTTTGACTTCTTTGACCTTTGACCTTGATTTTTTGACCTGTATTGTACATTTTGCTACAAAATGCTACTCCTTCGTCATTTCTAACCCGATTTTGATTCTGTTTGCTTTATGTGATGGCAATAGGTAAGGGCTTCAAAACTTCTTCACAGAATTTTGACCTTTGACTTCTTTGACTTTTGACCTTGATTTTTTACCTGTATTGTACATTTTGCGACAAAATGCTACTCCTTCGCCATTTCTAACCCGATTTCGATTCCGTTTGCTTTATGTGATGGCACTAGGTGAGGGCTTCAAAACTTCTACACAGAATTTTGACCTTTGACTTTTTGACCTTTGACCTTGATTTTTGACCTATATTGTACAATGGCTACAAAATGCTACTCCTTCGCCAGTTCTAACCCGATTCCGTTTGCTTTATGTGATGGCAGCAGGTGAGGGCTTCAAAACTTCTACACAGAATTTTGACCTTTGATTTCTTTGACCTTTGACCTTGATTTGTGACCTGTATCGTACATTTTGCTACAAAATGCTACTTCCGGCGGGGACATATATTACGCACCGCGTAAATTCTACTTTTCCGTGTTCATTTCTGAAAAACCTTGTCCACACTCTTCACTTTCAACTCTAATAACTTTTGAAAGGATAGTGCTACTGCTTTGAAAGTTGGCATTAATTATGGACAGAATGTGTTAATGAGGCATGCTTAATTTTAGTTTAATCTGATAATCCCATCATTGTCGTTCTCTGGTGGTTTACTTCCTGTTTTTTGTCCCATTCATTGCACAGCCAGCGCGGTTTGGTAAAGATTAAGCGCTTGAATATAGACACTGTACTTGAGAGCTTCTTTTCTCAGTTCACACTTTTCCTGAGTTTGTGCTTTCTTTCCAATATTTAGATAGGTTAGGAAAGTCCATTTGATTTGAGTTATACATCATTTTAATGCTTAAAGTCTGTTCTTTCAGAAAATGGTCTTAACTAAAAATTCATGTCTGGCGATTTTTTGTTTGTTTTGTGGTGCAGGGTCACATATATATGCGGATGATGTGGTTATTTATACCTCTAGTAGGCATGTTGATGAAGCATCCTCACGTCTGCAGACAGATTTGAATAATTTATATCTTTGGTATACTAGGAATAAGTTAAAGATAAATGTTGATAAAACTAATGCAATGGTTTTGAGTATCTCTTGAAAAAAATATGATCTGAATATTCTTATTAATGCCGAACGTATAGAGCAAATCCACAGTATTAGGTATTTAGGTATTGACATTGACGATAAGTTATCATGGAATAATCATGTACGACAGTTTACGAAGCAGCTAGGTTGTAAAATCTATTCATTACAGAAAATGTGTAAGTTTGTCAATCAAAATGTGTTGAACTCTCTGTATCTCACACTGACACAACCTTGCATAGATTATGCTTCTTTTGTCTGGGGCCATTGTACTTTTAAATCATTGGATAATTTGTTACGTCTTCAAAAGAGAGCAGCAAGAGTGGTGAAAAAGCAACTATGATTATGTTAACAGTCATGGTGCTGATCTTATCAAAGAACTTAAATGGCAATCATTTGAGCATCGGCGAGATTATTTTTTGGCAACATTAATGTACAAATGTATATATGTGACCGTGCACCTCAAAACGAATATAAAGTCGCACACACTGATTTGCGTGAGGACTGAAAATAAGTGAAATGGGTCAACTTAGCGGAACTTGACTTTTTCATATTTTCTGAAAGAGCGGGTCTTCTTTTACATTATGCTAAAATTTGGTATCATAAAACGGGCAGGAAAGTGTGTTTTGAAGCAGTTTATCTCGAACATTTTTGGTAGAATAGTGTGATTAGGTGTATCTTTAGAGTCCCTTTTTCATTTCTGAAAAATCTTGTCCACACTCTTCACTTTCAACTCTAATAACTTTTGAAAGGATAGTGCTACTGCTTTGAAAGTTGGCGTTAATTATGGACAGAATGTGTTAACGAGGCATGCTTAATTTCAGTTTAATCTGATAATCCCTTCATTGATGTTACTCTGGTGGTTTACTTCCTGTTTTTTGTCCCATGCATCGCACAGCCAGCACGGTTTGGTAAAGATTAAGCGCTTGAATAGACACTGTACTTCAGAGCCTCTTTTCTCAGTTCACACTTTTCCTGAGTTTGTGCTTTCTTTCCAATATTTAGATAGGTTAGGAGAGTCCATTTGATTTGAGTTATACTGAGTACATCATTTTAAAGCTTAAAGTCTGCTCTTTCAGAATATGGTCTTAACTAAAACATGATAATTTAGTGTCCGTTTGTACGTGTGTGTGTGTGTGTGTGTGTGTGTGTGTGTGTGTGTGAGTGTGTTTGTGTGATGGAAGAATGTGTTTATTATGTCAGTTTTTTGCGTATGTGTTTTTTAGCTGCCCGTGGGGAGGGATACCTAGTAAGCTGTTACTGGCATAAACGTTGATATTGATTTTATCAGCAGCTTTGAATTTGATGAGTTTGTTTGGCAGATTTGTAATTGAATTCGGAGTGGAGCTTGCGTGCGGGCGGATGCTGCTTTTCTGCATACGGTCCATTATGTCTTATTTATCAACATTGGGAAATCGTTTCATCAGGAAAGAATGTGGTATCGGTTCGGGTGTGCGTCGGTATGTGGGAAGGGGGTTACATTTCCTTATTGCAAAAGTTTGTTATTCTGAAGGCTCATTATTCCGAAGGTTCGTTATTCCGAATTTCATTTTTGGATCAACGAACCTCTAGGTATAGGGAATTGTGTGTTTCGGATAAATGAAGCCTCGGAAAAAACGAAACTTCGGAATAACGAACCTTCGTGTGTGTGTGTGTGTGTGTATGTATTTGGGTTGGTGAATGTGGGTGTGGGATGATTTAGGTTTTGTTTAATCAGGGGCTGGTGGGTTGGGGATTGGATTTGAAGAAGAATAGTTATAAATGGTATGACAGATGTTGGTAGGATTTAATATTTAGGATAGATGTACTCTCTAAAAAATTTCGAGTGAATAATTCACTCCTCGGAAGGAGTGAATAAAATTTCACTCAATTAAGAGTGACTTTCACTCGTTGTCGAGTGAATTTCACTCTTGTAACGAGTGAAATTTGTGTGAAACCCATTCGCCGAGTGAATTCCGAGTGAATACATAATTAAACGCATTTGGCTAGGCCAATAGAAATTGAGAATTCCCCTGTCATGTGTTTACTCTAAGCCAATCACCAGCCGCAATTTCCCCTGGCTTGGGCGCGGGCAGGTTTACCTGAACAGCGACGCGTCGCCTGTGCGTGGACTGTGTGCAATTGCGTGCTGTGTGCTAGCTGTGCGTGTATTATGCATAGGATCACATATTTACGTGCGTGTAAGTGCAATCGTGAGAATCTGAGCCTGGATGTCGTGATGGACGTGAGAAAATGTCTGTCTTCAAACTGAGTGGGGCGGAGATATTATTCACATTTTTGAAGGTAAGCAAACCATAGATCGATCTAATTATAACTTGTTGAGTTTTTCCAGCATTACGGGCTAGTCTAACGTTATACCTCTCTGTAAACGACCATAAGTAAGTTACCTTTAGGGTTCTATACGAATAACCCCGGGCCCGTGGCAGAGTTAGCTATATGGGGCTGGTCATACCATAGAACACCTTACGAACAGCTAGAATCCGAGGCCGAAACTCAACTGGTACACACTAGGTGTTGGGATCTAATCATACGTTGAGTCTCTAGATTTTAGTTTAATTGTACACGTTGGGATCTAGGGCTTGAACTACCGGTATTCAAAAAAAAAAATGAGTGATGAATGAAACGTTGGTGGTTAGTCATTGAATTGACATTCGTAAGCATATCATCACACAGAGATTACTGTGGTCGAGTGTAGAGATCGAACTTATACTCTAACTGTTACTAAGCTGTGCTAATTAAAGCAATAGATTAGAAGCGCCTAGCGCCAGACACGTACTCTACATTGCTATTGTTGAGTTGACAGCTGAATCACTGACACTGGTCTGTGTTGCCAAATGAGATGGTGATCTCGATCAGTACGGTAATAAAGAATGGTGAAATTTGGTGATTTATGATTATTGTTCATTATATACACTGTATGTAGTAAAAAGGACTTTTATTTGCCGCTACATTCGAGCATCCAAACAGCTGGGAGAATACCACGTACACTAGCTCCCACGTCATGTGTCGTGATCATCTACTTCTGTACTAGGTAAGAAGTACAATTGTATGATGCGTGTACTGTTCGTGTTAAGTGTTGGTCCACTGTGACATCACACTTCTAGCTGAAGATCAGCGTGCTCACACATCATGGAGATCGATCCCACTTGTAGCAGACGATGACTGGTACTATTTTCAACATTGTTTTTTTATGAAAGTTACAGCTGACCTTAGGTATTGAAATTTGGCAGAGATCATCTTTGGGTCTTTAATTCTAACATTAAATATGCTGATGTAAACTTCTGGATGGTTTCCTTGCCCACTCGGAAGTTGTAACCCAGCTCGGCATAGGTGGCCCCAGTGGCGAGATGGCGCAGGAAGACGCACAACTTGAGACCAGGGGGAGTGGCCTTCCTGAAGTGGGTGTCCTTCTGCAGATGGAGTGTAAGCCTGATCAACAGCTCATCAAACATCTCTGGGGACAACCTGGTGTAGTTCTTGAACTTCCTCTTGTCATTCTCCCTCAGCTCATTCATGAGGGTATGGTACTGTCCACGTTCGGCCCTCAGCTGAGGGTGGAGCATGAGTCTAAACCACCACTTGTGCTTCCTTTTCTTCTTACGAGGCTCTTTTTTTTCAGGATTGGCCACCATAAGTTGATAGGCAGTGGCCACCTCAACATCTGTCATGATCTTCTGATGGAGCAGCATCATCACTCCAACATTATCAAAAGCCTCGGACATATCGAAATTGTAAATAATAGTAGAGAATTTGTTCATACAGCAGCTGAGGAGGTTCTGAACCAGGTAGTCGATGGCCGATATTTATATAGTCGGCAAGTAGCGCAAAGTGGCGGCAAGTTTAAACCAATTTTGCGACCGTTTGACACAAACTAATCACTAAGTGGCCCAAAGTAGCCGTCCATCGGCGCAAATGGCGCCAACATGGTGAAATTTGGAATCAAATAGCCGTGTAATGGCGCGAACTGGCGCACCAGTTTGAAGCAAGGCAGGTGGCATTTAGCGCACGCCATATGACACCCAGTTTATTCCACTTGGCGACATACATTCCGAGCGAACATTAATTCGGCGCCACAGCGAGCCACTACGCGCCAATCACATAATCTTTGGCGCGAACTGGCGCGAACTGGCGCGAACTGGCGCGAACTGGCGCCGGCCCAGTGGACTCCTAGCATTAAGGTTATATTTCATTTCAGCAAAAAACATATTTCAACCTACCACTCAGAAATAATTTCTACCAATTAGCAAGGGATGACAACGTCTTTACCTCTTGAAAAAACCCAATATCTTTAGGGGGGACAGATGTCTTTTCCTGAACAGAAATTGGATCAAAACAATGAATTTGATTCAAAGTTAGGAGTCCATTACAACATGTAAATTTGCGGTAACGTATCTGATTGGCGATCAAAAATCATATATGATGCTCAATATCAATTCATTTTTACTCAATGAATGGCCATCATTTAGAATGTTCCACTTTTTGTTTCGTATTTGACCGGTTTTGAAGTTACCGAAAACACATCTTTGAATGTATTACTTTGTGGTTGATTTTTCGGTTTTACTCACATGGAATTGAACACTTAATCTGAGAATGGCCCATGTAAAGGCCTGTGATCACCAATGACTACTGAATCCACGTCAGCTCCATGGTTTGTTAGATATAAAACAACAGCGTGGTGCCCTTCCATGCATGCAAGAAATAAGGGGTTGAAACCTGCTTCATCAGCAGTATTTACGTCAGCTCCTTTTTCAACAAGATATTGTGCAACTTCCAGATGTCCTTTGAAGCTAGCATACTGTAGCGGTGTAACACCGCCTTTCAATGTAGCATTCACATCTGCTCCACTGTCAACAAGGATTTTGACAACTGCGAAATGTCCATTCATACATGCAGCATGTAAAGGCCTGTGATCGTCGACGCATACGCCATTCACATCAACGCCATGATTTATTAGATAGGAAACAACATCTTGATGCCCTTTCATACATGCAAGAAAAATCGGGTTGAATCGTGTCTCATCAGCAGTAGTATTCACGTCAGATCCGTTTGAAACAAGATAGCGTACAATGTCTATATGTCCATTCTCACAAGCTCTTTGCAAAGGTGTCACACCATATTTATCGGAAAAGTTAACGTCTGCTCCCCTATCGACAAGGAATTTGGCTATTGTGAGATGTCCATTTTCGCATGCAATATGCAACGAACTTGTGCCATTAATGGTCACTGCATTTACATTAGCTCCATGGTCTATTAGGTGTGAAACAATATCTTCGAGTCCTTCTTGAGATGCAGCGATAAGGGGAGTGGTACCATCTTCATCAGCTGAATTTACGTCAGCTCCTTTTTCAACAAGATATTTGACAACTTCCAGATGTCCATTCAAACTTGCGTAATATAAAGGTGTAACGCCGTCTTTCGCGGTGGTATTCACGTCTGCTCCCTTTTCAATTAGGATTTTTGCAACTGTGAGATGTCCATTAAGGCATGCATAATGCAAAGAACTATGACCGTGTTGGTTTTCTGCATGTACTTCAGCTCCATATTCTACTAAATATGAAACGATATCTTCGTATCCCTCCTGAGATGAAAGAATAAGTGGATTGAAACCAACTTTGTCAGATGCATTTACGTCAGCTTCCTTTTCCACAAGATATCGTGCAATTTCCAGATGTCCTTTTGAACTAGCATGATGTAGCGGTGTAACACCTCCTCTTAAAATAGCATTCACATCTGCTCCTTTGTCAACAAGGATTTTGGCAACTGCGAGATGTCCATTCACACATGCAACATGCAAAGAACTGTTATTGTCCATTACTACTGCATTCACATCAGCTCCATGATTTGTTAGGTACGAAACAACATCCTGGTGCCCTTTCATACATGCAAGAAATACAGGATTGAAACCTGTTTCATCACAAGTATGTACATCAGCTCCTTTTTCGACGAGATATTGCACAACTTTCACACGTCCATTGAAACTAGCATACTGTAGCGGTGTAACACCCCCTTTCAAGATAGCATTCACATCTGCTCCACAGTCAACAAGGATTTTGACAACTGCGAGATGTCCGTACGCACATGCAACATGCAAAGAACTGTTATTGCCCATTACTACTGCATTCACATCACCTCCATGATTTGTTAGGTATAAAACAACACCTTGGTGGCCTTTCATACATGAAAGAAATAGGGGAGTGAAACCTGTTTTATCAGCAGTATTAATGTCAGCCCCTGTCTCAGCAAGATAGCGTACAATGTCTACGTGTCCTTTCTCAGAAGCTCTTTGCAAAGCTGTAATACCATCTTTGTTGGAAGAATTAACATCTGCTCCCCCGGCTATAAGCATTTTGGCTATTTTGAATTGCCCATTTTCACATGCTATATCCAAAGAATTTTCACCATCAACGGTTGCTGCATTAACATCAGCTCCATGGTTTAAAAGATAAGAAACAAGGCCTTGATGTCCTTTGATAGATGAAAGGATGAGAGGATTGAAACCCTGTACATCAGTTGCGTTTATATCAGCTCCTTCTTCCAGAAGATAGTGTGCTATTTCAAACCGTCCTAGTTCCAATGCCTTTTGTAGCGGTGTGACACCATCTTTCGTTGTTAAATTCAAGTCTGCTCCATGATTTAAGAGGTTTTTGATAACTATAAGAGGTCCATTGTCACATGACATATGCAACGAACTTGTGCCATCAATGGTCACTGCATTAACATCGGCTCCATGGTCCAACAGGTGTGAAGCAATATTTTCGTATCCTTCCTCAGATGCAACGATGAGTGGATTGAAACCCCCTTCATCTGCTGCATTTACGTCAGCTCCTTTTTCAACAAGATATTGTACAACTTCCAGTTGCCCATTGAATGCAGCATACTGTAGCGATGTAACACCGCCTTTCAAGATAGCATTCACATCTGCTCCACTGTCAACAAGAATTTTGACAACTGCAAGATGTCCATTCGCACATGCTACATGCAATGAGCTATTATCTTCCATGACCTCTGCATTCACATCAGCTCCATGATTTGTTAGGTAAGAAACAACATGTTGATGCCCTTTCAGACATGCAAGAAATAGGGGGTTGAAACCTGTATAATCAGCAGCATTTACGTCAGCTCCTTTTTCAACAAGATAGACTGCAATTTTTAAATGTCCATACTCGCATGTTCTATTTAATGGTGTAACACCATGTCTATTGACATTATTCACGTCTGCTCCCTTGTCAATAAGGCTTTTGACTATTGCGAGTTGTCCGATTTTGCATGCAATATGCAAGGAACTTGTGCCGTTAGTAGTTACTGCATTTACATTAGCTCCATGGTCTATTAGGTGAGAAACTACACTTTGGCATCCTTCCATAGATGCAAGGATGAGGGGATTGTATCCCTTTTTATTAGATGCATTCACGTCAGCACCTTGTTCAACAAGATAATGTGCAACTTCTGCATATCCATTCCTACATGCGTTTTGTAATGGTGTAACACCATCTTCCGTTGAAGAATTCACTTTGGCTCCCCTGTCTACAAGGATTTTGGCGATTGCGTCATGCCCACTTTCGCATGCATTATGCAAGGGACTTTCCCCACTAATCGTTGCTGAATTCACGTCTGCTCCGTGGTCTACAAGATGAGAAACAAGACTTTGATGTCCTTTGACAGATGCAAGGATGAGAGGACTGCAACCTTGTTTATCGGCTGCATTTACGTCGGCTCCTTTCTCAAGAAGATATTTTGATACTTCACATTGCCCGTTTTTACATGCGTTTTGTAAAGGCGTAACACCGGCTTTAGTTGATGAGTTAACATCTGCCCCCCTGTCGACAAGGATTTTCGAAATTTTGAGATGACCATTGTCACACGCGACATGCAGCGAACTTGTGCCATTAGTGGTTACAGCCTTTACATCAGCTCCGTGTTCGAGTAGGTGTGTAACGATTCCTTCGTATCCTTTCCCAGATGCACGGATGAGGGCATTGGATCCCTTTTTATCAGCTGCCTGAACGTCAGCATCTCGTTTAACCAGATAGCAAGCAACTTGTAAATGTCCTTTCGCGCTTGCATAATATAGGGGAGTAACATCATCTTTGGCTTGAGAATTCACATCTGCTCCTTTGTCAACAAGAATTTTGACGATTGCGAGATGTCCATTCACACACGCAACATGCAAAGGCCTATGATCATCAACGGCTACTGCATCAACATCAGCTCCATGGTTTGTTAAGTAGGAAACAACACCTTGGCGGCCTTTTAGACATGCAAGAAACAGAGGATTAAAACCTGTTTCATCAGCAATATTTATATCGGCTCCTTTTTCAACAAGATAGCGTGTCACGTCTACGTGTCCTTTCTCACAAGCTCTCTGTAAAGGTGTAATGCCATATTTATTGGATGAATTCACGTCTACTCCCCCGTTTACCAGGATTTTGATAGTTGTAAGATGTCCATTTTCACATGCTTTATCCAAGGAACTTTCACAGTCAAAAGTTTTTGCGTTCACATCAGCTCCATGGTTTAAAAGATGAGAAACAAGACTATGGTATCCTTCCATAGATGCAAGAATGAGTGGATTGAATCCTTCTTCATCAGTGGCATTTACGTCGGCTCCTTTGTCCAGAAGATATTGTGCTATTTCAAGTTTCCCGTTTTTACATGCGTGATGCAAAGGTGTATTACCATCTTCCTTTGCTGAATTCACGTCGGCTCCCCGATCGATAAGGATTTTGACTACTCTGAGATGTCCATTTTGGCAGGCTAAATGCAAGGGACTATCACCGTCATGGTTTACTTCATGTACATCAGCTCCAAGGTCTATTAGGTGTGAAACAACATTTTCGTATCCCTTCTCAGATGCAGCCATGAGAAGATTGACACCCTCTTTATCAGTTGCATTTACGTCAGCTCCTTGTTCAAGAAGATGTTGTGCAACATCCAGATGTCCGTCCAAACAAGCACCTTTTAGCGGTGTAGAACCGCTTTTCGCTCTGATATTCACATCTGCTCCCCT